>NC_091997.1:67936350-68022125 GCF_044704955.1 Pristiophorus japonicus
GGAAAAAATACCAGCAGGAGGGAGAGAAGTTGGAGGTTAGAGGTGGGAGTGGGATCACCAATTTGGCCAGACGATTTCTCCCCCAAAAGGGTGACAGTGAATAATCAAATAGTTTCAATGCCAGCCGAGGGAACCTTGAGCCGCTTAACGATCGGGGCTGCTATCTCCCTCGTTAATTAGCCGCGAGCCTCACCTTCCAGAACCGACGAGATCATTCATTACGGCCTTGCTGTTATCGAGCGCGAATGGCTTTTAACACTGCACCCTGTATCTAATTAAACTTTAAAGTTAGACCTAGACCATGTGCTTCTTTGCATGCAGGCCGAGACTGCTGCAATTGTGCCCCTGGGCCTTCGCCTGATACAATCATTAATATACTGCCTGCACACGAGCAATCAATCATCCCAATATAACCTTTACACCACGATAATGTGGGTTATTGATGACCCTTCCATGCACAATTAGCAAGCGACGGTAGATATGCAGAAAATATCATAAATCACGCTAACAGACTGCACTGCACACCGATTCAGACTCAAATCTTTCCTTGCTCCGCTCTCAAAGGCCGAGACTTGTTCCAGAGGGCAGGCCCACAGTAATGTCCACCCTCTTACACGGGAGATACGGCACAGAAACCGGCCATTGGGCCCAACCAGTCCATGCTCCACTCGAGCCTCCTCCCGTCTTTCCTCATCTAAATCTATCAGCATAACCCTCGATTCCCTTCTCCCCCATATACTTGTCCAGCCTCCCCTTAAATACATCGATACTATTCGCCTCAACCCCTCCCTGTGGCAGCGAGTTCCACATTCTCACCGCTCTCTGGGTAAAGAAGTTTCTTCTGAATTCCCTGTTGGATTTCTTGGTGACGATCTTATATTGATGGCCTCTAGTTATACACTTCCCCACAAGTGGAAACACTCTCTCTGTATCCACCCTATCAAAATCTTTCATCATTTTAAAGACCTCTATTAGGTCACCCCTCGGCCTTCTTTTTCCAAGGGAAAAGAGACCCAGCCTGTTCATCCTTTCCTGATATGTATACCCTCGCATTTCTGGTATCATCCTTGTAAATCTTCTCTGCACCCTGTCTACTCTATTGAAATCTTTCATGGTTTTAAAGACCTGTATCTTGCTACGCGCCATTTATTCACATCGACCTTTTGAGAGGGAGCACTGGACAGCTATTCAACCACAGAAAACATTGCCAGGCCGAATCCTGTTCTCATCAGCACCGACAGCGGCTATCCTGCAGCGCACAAGTGGTTAGGCGATCAGACGCAGGAGCTTCTCATTTCGCGCGCTCTCTCTCTCTCTCTGCCTGGCCAAGGGACTAGCAAGTGTCTCTTCTGGTCGTTGCTTGCTGTAGAGCAAGCAGCCGCAATGGAGGGGAGGCTATCCCATCATTCACAGCGGTGGTGAAAGCCCTCTATCACAGGCTGTAACTTTCCATAGAGTGCGTTCAGAGCTGCTGTGAATAGAATCAGAGAAATTTACAGCACGGAAGGAGGCCATTCGGCCCATCGAGTCTGTACCGGCCAACCAAGAGCCATCCAGCCGAATCCCACTTTTCAGCTCTCGGTCCGTAGCCCTGTAGGTTACGGCACTTCAAGTGCACATCCAAGTACTTTTTAAATGTGGTGAGGGTTTCTGCCTCTACTACCCTTTCAGGCCGTGAGTTCCAGACCCCCACCACCCTCTGGGTGAAGAAATTTTTCCTCAAATCCCCTATAAACCTCCTACCAATTACTTTAAATGAACGATGGGACACCCTCACCTCCATAGACCTCTTGCTGGAGGGCACGAGAGGGGTGCGATGGTGGGAGGTCCCAGGGCGGTCTATATCAGTGTGAGATTGGGGTCCTTAGCCGGGGCGGAGGATATGGAGATTTCCCACACAGGCTGAATGTGGGAGAGTTTATCGGCCTGGGTCAACAGTAATCCTCTTTAGAGATTATGTCCTCTTTTGGTACCACAGTAGCAGCTGGTAAGCTGTGCAACTCCCAATTTCAGCGACACATTCTAATCATAGAACGGTTACAGCACAGGAGGCGGCCATTGGGCCCTTCGAACCTGTGCCGGCTCTCTGTAAGAGCACCTCAGCCAGTCCCACTTCCCCGCCCTTTCCCCGTAGCCCAGAAATTATTTTCCTTCAGGGATGACAGGACTGACTGGGATGACAGGACTGACATATGAAGAAAGACTGGATCGACTAGGCTTATATTCACTGGAGTTTAGAAGAATGAGCGGCGGTCTCATAGAAACATATAAAATTCTGACGGGATTGGACAGGTTAGATGCAGGAAGAATGTTCCCGATGTTGGGGAAGTCCAGAACTAGGGGGTCACAGTCTAAGGTTAAGGGGTAAGCCATTTAGGACCGAGATGAGGAGAAACTTCTTCACTCAGAGAGTGGTGAACCTGTGGAATTCTCTACCACAGAAAGTTGTTGAGGCCAGTTCGTTAGAGATATTCAAAAGGGTGTTAGATGTGACCCTTATGGCTAAAGGGATCAAGGGGTATGGAGAGAAAGCAGGAAAGGGGTACTGAGGTGAATGATCAGCCATGATCATATTGAATGGCGGTGCAGGCTCGAAGGGCCGAATGGCCTCCTCCTGCACCTATTTTCTATGTTTCTATGTTTATCCAACTCCATTTTGAAAGCCACGATTGAGTCTGCCTCCACCACCCTCTCAGGCAGCGCATTCCAGATCCTAACCACTCTCTGCGTAAAGACGTTTTCCCTCATGTCGCCTTTGGTTCTTCTGCCAATCGCCTTAAACCTGTGTCCTCTGGTTCCCGACCCTTCCACCAATGGGAATAGTTTCTCTCTCTCTACTCTGTCCAGACCCCTCATGGTTTTGAACATGATTTAGAATACCTGTACTTAATTATAAAATTCTACAATTGATTAGAATGAAGTTGCTAACTGCAATATAAAGTGCCATACTTTTTGTCGAAGCTATTTTTGATCTTGTAGCTGGTCAATATTTGAATATAAATCGATGTCGGTGAGTTTGTTCAGTCAATTGATCCAAATACAGAACAGGAAATAAATTGCCCTTTAAACCAATGCTCTTTCCTTCCAACTAGTCCCAGTAACAGTGACAGATCTGTACTTCACCCTGCAGCACAGAAAGCTTCCACCAGACACACACAAGTTCGGACAGAATCTGTCATTGTCCTTGCTCGATATTCTTCACAGTTCAAGTGGACACAGAAGAAAGATTTGACAAGGCATGACACGAAGTCTGAGTGACAAGACGGGACACGTAATGGCCGTTTGGAGGTACCGGAGGATCGATAGTGCATGAGAAACCGTACCCCATCAAACTGCGTCCCAAATACTGGGGGCTCCACCGGTGCCCGGCAATCTCGGCTAATGAGGAAGTTGGGCTGCTGACTGACTCCTGGTCCAGCCAATCACACTGAGGGTGACATCGCCACATCCCATATTCTGCCAATCACAGTGAGGGTGACATTGCCACATCCCATATTCTGCCAATCACAGCGAGGGTGACATCGCCACATCCTGAGCCTACAATGTTAACAAGCAACACGTAGACGCTAGTCTAATAATGCGAAGGCAATGTAACAGGTTAGCAAACAACATTCACTCCCTCCACCACCGGCGCACCGTGGCTGCAGTGTGCACCATCTACAAGATGCACTGCAGCAACTCGCCAAGGCTTCTTCGGCAGCACCTCTAACACCTAGAAGGACAAGGGCGGCAGGCGCATGGGAACACCACCACCTCCACGTTCCCCTCCCAGTCACACACCATCCCGACTGGGAAATATATCGGCCGTTCCTTCATCGTCGCTGGGTCACAATCCTGGAACTCCCTCCCTAACAGCACTGTGGGAGCACCTTCACCACACGGACTGCAGCGGTTCAAGGCAGCGGCTCACCACCACCTTCTCAAGGGGCAATTAGGGACGGGCAATAAATGCCGGCCTTGCCAGCGACGCCCACATCCCAAGACTGAATTCAAGAACACTTGAGCTCGGATAAAACTCTTGTCCTCAATAACAATGTCCTGTCCCTGGAACAGTTCAGTGCACCAGCAACACATTCAGGCCTGGGTACTTTCACGCATAGTGAGTGGCATCCTTCAAAATTATATTTTTGCCAATTGCTCTCCTCAGAGATAGGCCGTTGAGGGGTCAAATCAGGAAACACTTTTGGTGAAAAGCTGGAACTCACTCCCCCAAAGGCACTGGATACTGGCGGGCAATTGAAACCGCCAGGTCTGAAATCGATAGATGTTTTTATTAAGTACTAAGAAAAATATCCCAAGCCGTTTCACAGAACGATAACCCGACAGTATATCGATACAGAACCAAAGGAGGAGAGACCAAGCGATGGGTTAAAGAGGTGGTTTTTCCAGGTAAGTCTTAAAGTAGGAGAGAGGAGGCGGAGAGATTTAGGGAGGGAATTCCAGAACTCATAGTAACGCCGACTGAAGGCATGGCCACCGATGGTGGGGTGAAGGAAGTGTGGGGTGAGCAAGGTGCCAGAATTGGAGGAGCGCAGAGATCTCGGGGGATTGTGGGGCTGGAGGAGGCTGCAGAGATAGGGAGGGGCAAGGCTTTAAACACGAGGATGAGAATTTGAAACTTTGGGCATTGGGGGACCGAGAGCCAATGTAGGTCAACGAGCGCAGGGCGTGATGGGGACCCGGCGCGAGTTAGGGCGTGGCGACCCGGTGCGAGTTCGGGCACAGGGACTCGGTGCGAGTTAGGGCACGGGGCAGCCGAGCTTTGATGAGCTGAAGTTTATGGAGGAGGGGAGACAGGAGACAAATCTTCACTTAAGCTCATTTATATAGCGTCTTTCACAACCAGCGCAATACAGCCAATGAAGTACTTTTTGGAGTGTAGTCACTGTTGTACTGTGGGAAACGTGGCAGCCAATTTGCGCACAGCAAGCTCCCACACACAGCAATGTGATAATGACCATCATCAGTTTTAGTGATGTTGGTTGAGGGATAAATATTGGCCCAGGACACCGGGGATAACTCCCCCGCTCTTCTTCAATATAGTGGCCATGGGATCTTTTACATCCACCTGAGAGGGCAGACGGGGCTTCGGTTTAACGTCTCATCTGAAAGACGGCACCTCCGACAGTGCGCCGCTCCCTCAGTACTGCCCCTCTGACAGTGTGGCACTCCCTCAGTGCTACCCCTCCGACAGTGCGGTGCTCCCTCAGTACCGCCCCTCTGACAGCGCGGCGCTCCCTCAGTACTGCCCCTCTGACAGTGCGGCGCTCCCTCAGTACTGCCCCTCCGACAGCACGGTGTGCCCTCAGCACTGCCCCTCCGACAGTGCGGCGCTCCCTCAGTACTGCCCCTCCGACACTCCCTCAGCACTGCCCCTCCGTCAGTGCGGCGCTCCCTCAGTACTGCCCCTCCGACAGTGCGGCGCTCCCTCAGTACTGCCCCTCCGACAGTGCGGCGCTCCCTTAGTACCGCCCCTCCGACAGCGCGGCACTCCCTCAGTACTACCCCTCTGACAGCGCGGCGCTCCCTCAGTACCGCCCCTCCGACAGTGCGGCGCTCCCTCAGTACTGCCCCTCCGACAGCGCGGTGTGCCCTCAGCACTGCCCCTCCGACAGTGCGGCGCTCCCTCAGCACTGCCCCTCCGACAGTGCGGCGCTCCCTCAGCACTGCCCCTCCGACAGTGCGGCGCTCCCTCAGTACTGCCCCTCCGACAGTGCGGCGCTCCCTCAGTACCGCCCCTCCGACACTCCCTCAGTACTGCCCCTCCGACAGTACTGCCCCTCCGACAGCCCGGTGCGCCCTTAGCACTGCACTGGGAGTGTCAGCCTAGATGTTTGTGCTCAAGTCCCTCGAGTGGGACTTGAACCCACAACCTCCTGACTCAGAGGCGAGAGAGAGAGTGCTGCCCACTGAGCCATAGCTGACACTATTTAGTAAAAATATTAATTATATGAAATTCAGTCGAGTGTAACTGAATCAAAATGAAATGGAGCAATCATGAGTTTAATACACAATGTTCGTGAATGCCCCGTGCAGTGTGTTTACAAGCATTAAATGGCCGTGAAATATAAAATACACAAAGCTGCTTCCACGGAGGGTTTTTCCTGGTGGGAGTTGGGGGGAGGGGGGAGGAGAGGCAAGGTGGGTACAATTGAATTACTTTGGGACCATTCTTCACCACCATTTCATTTCCCCTGACAGCTATTCAATTAGTTTCAGTGTCCCCCAGTGACTATGTGCAGATAGACAAATGGCACAAAGATTTACACGAGGAGTCTGCCAAATTGACTGGCCAATTAGCGAGTGAGCTGCAGGGATCCTTTTCCAGTGTATTATTTTAGATTTTATCCCTTTCTCTCTTCTTTTCCTCCCACGTCTCCATTACCATGCTGTATTTCCCGAGCCACTGCGTGCAGACTGCCCAATCTCGTGCCCACCAACCTCCTGGCCCACTAATCCCCCTGCCCACCAATCCCCCTGGCCTGCCAATCCCTTGCCCGCCCAATTGCACTGCCCACCAATCCCCCTGCCCACCAGTCCCGTTCCCAATCCCTTTGCCCACCAACCTCTTGACCCGCCAATCCTCCTGCCCAATCCCTTGCCCAAAACCCCTGCCCGCCAATCCCCCATGCCTGCCAGTCCCCCCTGCCCACCAACCCCCTGCTCGCCAATCCTCTGCCCAATCCCCTGGCCACGCCACTCTCCGCCCGGGGAGCTGCGGAGAACGGGAGACGGCCTCGCTTTCACGATCGAGAGGCCCAGCGGCAGTGGCCAGGGCCCAGAGTACAGGAGGCCGCCATGGATGATCACCGTGCAGACCAGGCCAATCAAAACGCGGCAGCGTCTCCCCCAATCGGCTTCAGAGGCCCATCGACCGCGGGAGGGCAAGGAGGGGGAGGGGTTCCGCAGTTTTTAAGATCCTCGGAAAGGAGGAGTAGAGGAGGAGATGGTGCGTCTGGACTGCCGCAGAGAGAGCTCGCGGGGGAGAATGTGGACAGAATGAGAGAGGGGGGGGAAATTCAGCAGAGCAGTGACTACAGGATTATCAGTAAAACAGAGACGACAAAGGGTAAGGCACACAGCAACTTCAACACAAGAAACAGAGTTAATTATTGAATGGCGGAGCAGGCTCGAGGGGCCGTATGGCCTACTCCTGCTCATTTCTGATGTCCTTACGTACTGAGAGACCTGACACAATGCAGTGTAAATGCATGTCTTCGCTTATCAAACATTTTGTGCACAGAAGCTCATGTTAATTTATTCCTTCTCTGTTCTGGTCCCCCCCGATAGATTGTGTGTGTGTAAATATGAGCTTTATTTCAGATTTCCAGAATTTCATCCATCCATGATTGCAAATAAAACACGAAATAGCCAAAATGGAAATGAATTTTTTTTTAAATCACAGGGAAGCTGAAACCTTGACCAGAATTACTCCGAACAATTGATTTTTGTAAAGGGCATTCAGGGACCCTCCTCAGGATCAAACTCTTCGCAGGGTGCTGCAATACTCGCAGGAATCCGTCAGGAACTGTATTACGCTTAAATTATTCACATTTTTCTGACAGCAAGATTTCAGCTCTTTGTAGACTAAGTGAAGGCGGGAAACACTCAACATGTACACAGCGCAACTCAACCTGAAAAGAATAGGCTTGAGAAAAATAGTCCTGTCTATTCCCCTGCTGCTGCACAGACTTCGGCAAAGCCACTATCCCGGCAACAATCCCCCCGCTCTGTGGCAGCATCTGTCATCCTACTGCTTCCCTCATCCAGCATGTGCCAGAGTCTCACCAATGCATCCTCAGCCGTCAATTCAATGTCAAACTAGATGTCACGAACCTGTCAGCCGGGGCTCAGTGGGCAGCACTCTCACCTCTGAGTCAGAAGGTCGTGGGTTCAAGTCCCACTCCAGAGACATGAGCACAAAAATCTAGGCTGACACTCCCAGTGCAGTGCTGAGGGAATGCCGCACTGTCGGAGGGGCAGTGCTGAGGGAGCGGCGCACTGTCGGAGGGGCAGTGCTGAGGGGGTGCTGCACTGTTGGAAGGGCAGTGCTGAGGGAGTGCTGCACTGTCGGAGGGGCAGTGCTGAGGGAGCGGCGCACTGTCAGAGGGTCAGTGCTGAGGGAGCGGCGCACTGTCAGAGGGTCAGTGCTGAGGGAGCGGTGCACTGTCAGAGGGTCAGTGCTGAGGGAGCGTCGCACTTTCGGAGGGGCAGTACTGAGGGAGCGCCGCACTGTTGGAGGGGCAGTACTGACGGAGCGCTGCACTGTTGGAGGGGCAGTACTGACGGAGCGCTGCACTGTCAGAGGTGCTGTCTTTCGGATGAGACGTTAAACCGAGGCCCTGTCTGCGTTCTCAGGTGGACCTAAAATATCCCATGGCACTATTTCGAAGAAGAGCAGGGATGTTCTCCCCGGTGTCCTGGGGCCAATATTTATCCCTCAATCAACATCACTAAAACAGATTATCTGGTCATTATCACATTGCCGTGTGTGGGAGCTTGCTGTGCGCAAATTAGCTGCCGCATTTCCCACATTGCAACAGTGACTACACTTCAAAAGTACTTCATTGGCTGTAAGGCGCTTTGAGACGTCCGGTGGTCGTGAAAGACGCTGTATAAATGCAAGTCTTTCTTAGATTGCGCTGGATTTGAACCCAGGACGCAAGAGGTCAGGCTCAGAGGGTTATATTAAAAGCACTCAGCAAACATCTCACATATTGGGTACAGGAAAGCGAGAGTGAGGTTCCGATTTATAATGAGCGAACGGTTCTCCAATCTGTCACTGTACGGTGGGAGCGAGGGCTGATTAATGAAGCCAGCTCTGATCAATACATTTTATCAATTAGAAAATCTATCCCGGTCTGAATGCGATTGGTCTCCATGTTGAGCAACAGTGCGAGGGCACACTGGTGTCACAGCAACCCCGTCATCGATGAATAATGGGATTTTCCTGCAGTGCTTTCCATGGACCTCTTAACCTTCAAACTATTCCCTACTGTCCTTCCATCAGCACTCCTGAAACTTGCCAACATTGCTCTCAACTCGCTAATTATCTGTCACCTCAACGTTCTGTGTACTCCTCCGCAACCGGTCTCAGTGCCCAAGCTATGCAGCTCTGCTCGTGAACAATTCGTCAAAACATCCATCATTGTCCAGAACGTCACAAAACCTTTCTACTCTGCATGTGCCATCACATAGCCTCACACCAAAGCTCGCTTAAGAACATATCATCAGAAATAAGAGCAGGGGTCGGCCATTCGGCCCCTCGAGCCTGCTCCGCCATTCAATAAGATCACGCCTGATCTGATCTTAGGCTCAGCTCCACTCCCCAAACCCTTCCCTTATCGCTTGAAAATCTGTATCTCCACCTTAAATATATTCAATGACCCAGCCTCCACAGCTCTCTGGGGCAGAGAATTCCACAGATTTACAACCCTCACAGAAGAAATTCCTCCACAAGTCAGTTCTAAATGGGCGACCCACCCTCGCCCCGGAGTCAGAAGGTTGTGGGTTTAAGTCCCGCACCAAAGACTCGAGCACACGACCCAGACTGACCCAGCGGTGCTGTCGGCTTCCGGATGGGTCATTGCCGAGCATTTATCCAATTTCCCTTCCGAGCGTTATTATTGACGAACTGCTAAACTTTCTCTCCCGTTACAGCCACCTTGTCTCTCGCTATTCATTAACACTCTACGGTTACTGTTCCATTGAAACTTCCCCCGAACTCCACGCAGACACCACCCGCCTCCCGCAAATCGGTCAGAATCGAGACTCATTACGCTGTCTCCTGCTCGAACGCGCATTTTCCAAAACATCTCTTGAAAAACTAGTTACCCTTCAATGTTCCCCCTCGTTTTTTATTGCCTCCACAGGGCCCCTTTAAGGGGCTGAGCGGGCCACTCAAAATACCCCGCATGCACGCATTTTGCGTTAAAAAGTCCGCTGCGCGAGACCCCTGGAGCACTGGTTACCTCCCTCAGTCCCTCCAACATATTGGGGTGGATTTTTGGGTCTTCTGCACTCTGTTTTTCACCCCGGAGCAGCGGTGAGGTCCTCTGGTTTTGTGGCGGTGTGCAGCAGTACTGCCCGGAAGCGTGCGCCAGTGTGCAACGCCCCTGGTTCCCAGGCGCCTGCTGCCCTTGTCCTTCTAGGCGGTAGGGGTCGCGGGTTTGGGAGGTGCTGCCGAAGAAGCCTTGGCGAGTTGCTGCGGTGCATCTTGTCGATGGTGCACACTGCAGCCAGGGGGCGCCGGTGGTGGAGGGAGTGAATGTTGAAGGTGGTGGATGGGGGGGCCGATCGAGCGGGCTGCTTTGTCCTGGATGGTGTCGAGCTTCTTGAGTGTTGTTGGAGCTGCACTCATCCAGGCAAGTGGGGAGTGTTCCATCACACTCCTGACTTGTGCCTTGTAGATGGTGGCAAGGCTTTGGAGAGTCAGGAGGTGAGACACTCGCCGCAGAATACCCAGCCTCTGACCCGCTCTTGTAGCCACAGTATTTATGTAGCTGGTCCAGTTAAGTTTCTGCTCAATGGTGACCCCCAGGATGTTGAGGGTGGGGGATTCGGCGATGGTAATGTCGTTGAATATCATGGGGAGCTGGTGAGAGTCTCGCTTGTCGGAGATACTCATTGCCTGGCACTTGTGTGGCACGAATGTTACTTGCCACTTACCAGCCCAAGCCTGAATGTTGTCCAGGTCTTGCTGCATGCGGGCACGGACTGCTCCATTATCTGAAGGAGTTGCGAATGGAACTGAACACAGTGCAGTCATCAGCGAACATCCCCACCTCTGACCTTATGGTTCACCCTCGTTCCCTCCACCCCCTTGCCTGTGGTCACTCCATCAGCTGGGAAGAACTGCGACATACGGAACGGATTCCTTACTGAGGAGCCCACAGTACAACCTGAAGGATCAAACCTTCCTCGCAAACAGTGGGCAACCATCGACCGCCTCAGAACCGGTCACGGTCAATGCTGCCACCTTCTCCATGTGACTGTGGAGCTCCTAATCAGACCCTGGAGCACGTTATCGAGCACTGCTCTCCGAGGGAATTCACAGGCAGCCTACAGGATATCCACGCTGGTAACCGGGAGCTGTGGCCTGGATATCCAACTTAGATATTGACGTCTGATTTACTACTGCCATACGACAGACACCTTCAGCTACCTTGCCCTCACCCTCCCCATCCCCCTCCCCTCTCTACCTTGCCACAACCTCAAGACCCTCCTGTCCAATCATGCTTCTGCCCTCTTCGGACACTCTCCCCACCCACTTGCCTGGAATGTGTTAGGAGACGTCTCCTTGTATACAATCAGCATTACAGCAATGTCACGACAGTAATGGAAGCTATTAGCATTGCAGCTCTCATCACTTGATACTGACTGAAGCTGACAGCACAGTCGAAGTTCTCAATATTTTAACTCTGCCGTCTCTCTTGTTTTCCCAGCTGAAGTCAGCTCATTCGGAATCAAACCTCGGCCCCGAGTGTTCTTCACTGAGGTGTCAGCCGTGGCTCAGTGGGCAGCATTCTCGCCTCAGAGTCAGAAGGTTGTGGGTTCAAGTCCCACTCCAGGGACTGGAGCACATAATCCAGGCCGACACTCCCAGTGCAGTACTGAGGGAGCGCCGCACTGTCAGAGGGGCAGTACTGAGGGAGTGCCGCACTGTCGGAGGGGCAGTACTGAGGGAGCGCCGCACTGTCAGAGGGGCAGTACTGAGGGAGTGCCGCACTGTCAGAGGGGCAGTGCTGAGGGAGCACCGCACTGTCGGAGGGGCAGTGCTGAGGGAGCGGCGCACTGTCGGAGGGACAGTGCTGAGGGAGCGCCGCACTGTCAGAGGGGCAGTGCTGAGGGAGCGCCGCACTGTCGGAGGTGCCGTCTTTCTGATGAGACATTAAACCGAGGCCCCGTCTGCCCTCGGTACTGCCCCTCCAACAGTAAAAGATCCCAGGGCACTATTGGAAGAGCAGGGGAGTTATCCCCAGTGTCCTGGCCAATGTTTATCCCTCAACATGGGCAATAAATACCAGCCTTGCCAGCGATGCCCACATCTCGTGTTTGAATAAATAAAATAATTATTCTAGTCATTATCAAATTGGTTGCAACAATTCGCACATTATAACACTGACTATACTCAGACATAAGAACACAAGAATTAGGAGGAGTTGGCCATTCGGCCCCTCGAGCCTGCTCCGCCATTCAATGAGATTGTGGCTGATCTTCGACCTCAACTCCACTTTCCCGCCCGATCCCCATATCCCTGGATTCCCTTAATATCAAAAAATCTATCGATCTCAGCCTTGAATATACTCAATGACTGAGCCTCCACAGCCCTCTGGGGCAGAGAATTCCAAAGATTCACCACCTTCCGCGTGAAGAAATTCTTCCTCCTCTCAGTCCTAAATGGCCGACCCCTTATCCTGAGACTGTGACCCCTGGTTCTAGACTCCCCAGCCCGGGGGGAAACACCCTCCCTGCATCTACCCTGTCAAGCCCTGTGAGAATTGTGTATGTTTCAATGAGATCACCTCTCATTCTTCTAAACTCTAGAGAATATTGGCCCAGTCTACTCAATCTCTCCTCATAGGACAAGCCCCCCATCCCAGGAATCAGTCTGGTGAACCTTCACTGCACTCCCTTTGAAGGCACAGCCACCGATGGTTGAGCGATTATAATCAGGGACGCTCAAGAGGGCAGAATTGGAGGGGCGCAGACATCTCGGGGGTGGGAGGGGAGGAGATTACAGAGATAGGGAGGGGCGAGGGCCATGGAGGGATTTGAAAACAAGGATGAGTGTTTTAAAATCGAGGCCTTGCTTACATTGCTGCCATTCTGAAGCAGGGAGCTTCTCCAGACCCAGCAGGAGCAATGCCACAGGAGGCGTGCGAGCACAGCGCAATGCAGTTGCAGTGATTGAGGTTGGCAGGTCCCAGCCCTGCACAATGACTATTGCCCAACGATCGCAGCCTTTGCAGGTGGCAGCTCAGCAGCGAAGGGAGCAGACAGTCCAGTCCAATCTGCCTCTGACTTCCAGCCGTCCGTTTGACATTCATTTTTTTTATAAACACTCCCCCAACCGTGCTTTCAGTTAGCTGCAGCCGATCTATTTTTGGCGGGAAGTCCCAACCCCGCATGGCAGCTGGAGCAGCGCGCCAGAGTCACACTATTCAACTACGCAAGCTGCACGAACCCTACCCAAAAAGCCCCCCCCCCCAATCTCCCGTGAAAAACAGATGAGCCTCATTTAATTGTAGCTCAGTGCAACGATTCAAAAATGTCTGAACGTCAACTGGAGTGGCCGTTTTCAATGCTGTGTGAAGCCTCGCGAGTAGGCAGTCCCATTGCATTTGGGTTTAACATTATTACTTTGCCCCACAGTTAGTGCAGTCCATTATAACATTCTCACAGGGCTTGACAGGGTAGATGCAGGGAGGGTGTTTCCCCCGGGCTGGGGAGTCTAGAACCAGGGGTCACAGTCTCAGGATAAGGGGTCGGCCATTTAGGACTGAGAGGAGGAGAAATTTCTTCACTCGGAAGGTGGTGAATCTTTGGAATTGTCTGCTCCAGAGGGCTGTGGAGGCTCAGTCTCGGAGTATATAGAAGGCTGAAAGCGATAGATTTTGGGACACGGTGAATCGAGGGATATGGGGATCGGGTGTGAAAGTGGAGTTGAGGTCGAAGATCAGCCATGATCTTACTGAATGGCGGAGCAGGCTCGAGGGGCCGAATGGCTGACTCCTGCTCCTGGTTCTTATATAGAAAGGACATTAAAGCCATAGAGAGCGTACAGTGACGATTGCACAGAATTACATAGAACTTACAGCACAGGCCCAACGAGTCCGTGCCGGGGTTTATGCTCCACACCAGCCCCCTCCCACCCCTCTTCATCTCACTCCATCACCATATCCTTCTATTCCTTTCCCCCTCAAGTAGATTCACCAGGCTGATGCCAGGGATAGGAAGCGATAGCTGTGGGGAGAGACTCGAGATAGTGGGACTATTTCCATCGGAGCAGAGAAGGCCAAGAGGAGAATTAGTGGAGGTTATTTTTAAAAAATACCGACCATTTTAGCTGCTCGCTGGCGATTTAAACAGTTGCACAGCCAAAGCTGCTCGTTCTCTATCCACAATGGCCTCCCATGATGGTGAATCACAGATGACCTTTGGTGGGAGCCGGAGACGAGGGCGTCATCAATTTAATACTGTCACTGAGCAATTGAGGGAGAGAGTTCAGGAGAAGTATCTTTGCACAAGTTGTTGGAGTATGGAATGCTTTGCCAAAAGAATCAGCCGTGATCTCATTGCATGGCGGAGCAGGTTCGAGGGGCCGAATGGCCGACTCCTGCTCCTAACTCTTAATGCTTTTGGGAAACGGTTGAGGCGGACACCGTTGCATCAGCTTACGGGAAAATGATTAAAATATTTGAGGCAGAGAAAGATTCAGGACTCCGGGGGGGGGGTGGGGGGTGGGTGACGAGACCGACCGGGACACGTCAAGCGAGGATAGGATCGTGCGTGGGTATGATGCACTCTGTAGTCGAATAGTCTTCCCACTGCTGTGACTCTCACATGGTGAACGGGCAGGTTGGGTGAGGTGCTGGAGTGCTGCTGTCGCCCGAGAGGCTGGAAGGGAGATAGTGGCCGGGATAGAGTTCTTTAAATCCAAGCTTCGAATGCACTTGGTGCAATAATTCCTCCTCTTCATTAAGCGACCCCAATTAATTTCCCGTCGCATCCATTACGCAGCTGATCCTGCTGAAAGGCTGGGCCAGGGCTCGGGATACCCTCCGGAAGGCCGACTTTAAAAGCGATTGCGTCCCATGACTGCGCTCCACAAGCCACTCAATCCTCCAGTCAGCAAATAAATAGATACTCTCAAACAAACAGGCCAGCCACAACACTTTGCACGCAACGCATTGGATTTGGAAAATGTCCTGCCGTCTCCGGGTGGCGGGGGGCAGAAGGTTTTGGCAGTGGGACGCCTCGACTAATCGCAGCAAGGATCAAAGGATGGAACGACAGCTGGCTGTCAGGGAGTTACGTAGTCTTGGAGCTGCAATCCTCAAATCATTCGGGATGCTGCATTTGGGCGATAGGTTGCCCCTGCCCCGGTATTGTACGTATAATTCATCCCCCGCGTCCCCCCCCCGCAACTCCCCAGGCTCAGAGGGCAAATGAACTTCCCACAGAAAGAATGACTTGCATTTATATAGCGCCTTTCACGACCCTCGAGTCTTTTGGAAGTGAGGGCACTGTTCTATTGTGGGAAACGCGGCAGCCAATTTGCGCACAGCAAGCTCCCACACACAGCAATGTAATAACGACCAGATAATCTGTTTTTTTGGTGATCTTGATTGAGGGATAAATATTGGCCAGGAGAACTTCCCCGCTCTTCTTCAAAATAGTGCGGTGGGATCTTTTACGTCCACCTGAGAGGACAGACGGGGCCTCGGTTTAGCGTCTCATCTGAAAGACGGTTACTCTGACAGTGCGGCACTCCCTCAGCACTGCCCCCACAACAGTGCGGCACTCCCTCAGTACTGCTCCTCCGACAGTGCGGCGCTCCCTCAGCATTGCCCCTCCGACAGTGCGGCGCTCCCTCAGTACTGCCTCTCCGACAGTGCGGCGCTCCCTCAGTACTGCCCCTCCGACAGTGCGGCGCTCCCTCAGCACTGCCCCTCCGACAGTGCGGCGCTCCCTCAGTACTGCCCCTCCGACAGTGCGGCGCTCCCTCAGCACTGCCCCCCCAACAGTGCGGCACTCCCTCAGTACTGCTCCTCCGACAGTGCGGCGCTCCCTCAGTACTGCCCCTCCGACAGTGCGGCGCTCCCTCAGCACTGCCCCTCCGACAGTGCGGCGCTCCCTCAGTACTGCCCCTCCGACAGTGCGGCGCTCCCTCAGCACTGCCCCCCCAACAGTGCGGCACTCCCTCAGTACTGCTCCTCCGACAGTGCGGCGCTCCCTCAGCACTGCCCCTCCGACAGTGCGGCGCTCCCTCAGCATTGCCCCTCCGACAGTGCGGCGCTCCCTCAGTACTGCCCCTCTGACAGTGCAGTGCAGTGCTCCCTCAGTACTGCCCCACCCCCACCCCACCCCACAGCGTAGTGCTCCCTCAGCACTGCCCCTCTGACAGGGCGGCGTTCCCTCAGCACTGCCCCTCCAACAGTGCGGCGCTCCCTCAGCACTGCACTGGGAGTGTCAGCCTGGATTTTTGTGCTCAAGTCTCTGGAGTGGGACTTGAACCTACGACCTTCTGACCCAGAGGCGAGAGAGTGCTGCCCACTGAGCCACAACTGACACCGGAGTTGGCCACCATTAAAAGTCTATGCAGGAGTGAAGTTGATGGGTTGAATGGCCTCTTCTGTGGCTGTGCTTTATTATTTCTTCACTGTCACTTGCTTCAAGTCATGCCGGAGAAGCGCTGCTTGGCTTACTTTTTGGGGGGTTTGTTTCAACCAAATGTGACAGCTTCAAAAGCTGTCTGGTAATCACAGCAATGAGGGCTGCTGTCTCAGCCTCAGCGACTGACGGATCGTCAGGGAGGGGACATGCGCAGACAGGCCGCAATTCACTGCCAGCAGCTCCGTGCAGGCTGTGACGGACAAGCCCGAACTTCCTGACTACAGTCACTGTCACTTCACATTTACTGCGCGCTGGAGAAAAGATGCAGCACAACGATGTGTGTTCAGCACCAACGCCGACCGATTGATGGTTCTGTCGCTGCACTGCACCACCTGTGCGGCACCCAGTCACATCGACCAGGAAAGCTTCAACATCCACAACAGCTTACATTTACGTAGCGCTGTTAACGTGCTAAAACGCTTTGCTTCACAGCAGCGATTATCAGACAAAAATTTGACACCGAGCCACACAAGGAGTTATCAGGGCAGGTGACCAAAAGCTTGGTCAGAGGGGTTTTAAGGAGCGTCTTAAAGGAGGAGAGAGATGTAAAAGAAATAAAGATTTTCATTTCTATAGCGCCTTTCACGACCACTGGACGTCTCAAAGCGCTTTACAGCCAATGAAGTATTTTTGGAGTGTAGTCACTGATGTAATATGGGAAATGCAGCAGCCAATTTACGCACAGCAAGCTCCCACACACAGCAACGTGACAACGACCAGATTTTGTTATGTTGATTGAGAGATAAATATTGGCCCCAGGAAACTGGGGATAACTCCCCTGCTTTTCTTCCAAACAGTACCGCGGGATCTTTTACATGCATCTGAGAGAGGGCAGACGGGGCCTCGGTTTAACGTCTCATCCGAAAGACGGCACCTCCGACCGTGCGGCGCTCCCTCAGCACTGCACTGCGAGTGTCAGCCTAGATTTGTGTGCTCAAGTCCCCTGGAGTTATGGAGTAGAGAGGCAGAGAGGTTTAGGGAGGGAGTTCCAGAGTTTGGGGCCCAGGCAGCTGAAGGCACGGCCACCGATGGTGGGGCAAAGGAAACTGGCCAGAATTGGAGGAACGCCTATGTTTCTGAGGACTGGAAGAAGTTAGAGAGCTAGGGAGGGGCCGAGGCCACGGAGGGATTCAAAAACAAGGATGGGAACTTTAAAATCGAGACATTACCGGACCGAGGTTTCGATTTCCCTCCTCTGTGTTGTGTTATCTACTCTCAGTAAGCCAGCAGTGCGGGAGGAGGCTACAGTGAGTCTTGGCCAGGTTTGGGATTGGGAATCTGATCACTATCCCCCCCCCTCCCTTGCTGTCAAAGTATGTGGGGGTCAGACGCCAATGGATCTGATTCACTTGCGACGCTCCTCCCAGTCAAACCGCCTGGAGAACACTTCCTTTACCAAAATCCTTGCCGTCGCCAACGCCGTGGCTGATCGGCAAGGGAAGGCTTCCACCCACTTGGAGAACATGTCTACTAGGACCAAACAGTACTTGTAACCCTGCTTTGTGGTGGGTAATGGCCCGATCTAATCGACCTGTACCGACTGCCATGGTCCCTCTACCCTTCTCGTGTGCCCCATGGGAACCTTCCAACGTTGCAGACCGGGGCTGTTCTGCCGCGCACACTAGACAGTCATCGTCTCGATTCACCCAGGTTGAGCGTGGTACCAAAGATGGGGCTAAAATAAATGCAATGAGCGAGACAGGAGGACAAGGTATTCTGCCCCACGCATCGTATCTTTGCATTCACCAAGCTCACGGTCCTTTGCGATCCAATTGAGGCGGCCACAGGACAATTAGCATCCTTCTCAGAATTCCGGTTAGGATACACAAGGACCCATTTCGCAGCTAGCAGCTTAAAATGTTGTCCGCTGCACTCAGTGGCGGGTTCAATCGCAGCGCTTCCGTACAACTCAACACTCTGCGGACTTCCCACCTGCCCCCGGTCGGTCATGTCCTGTCGATTTAACAAGCCTTCAATGCTTTCTTCACCACACTGGGCCCTACTCAGCTGTGGCTCAGTGGGCAGCACACTCGCCTCTGAGTCAGAAGGTTGTGGGTTCAAGTCCCACTCCAGAGACTTGAGCTCAAAAATCCAGGCTGACACTCCCAGTGCAGTGCTGAGGGAGTGCTGCACTGTCGGAGGTGCTGTCCTTCGGATGAGACGTTAAACCGAGGCCCCGACTGCTCTCTAAGGTGGACGCAAAAGATCCCACGGCACTATTTCGAAGAAGAGCAGGGGAGTTATCCCTGGGGCCAATATTTATCCCTCAACCAACATCACTAAAAACAGATTATCTGGATCATTATCACCTTGCTGTTTGTGGGAGCTTGCTGTGTGCAAATTGGCTGCCGCGTTTCCCACATTACAACAGTGACTACACTCCAAAACGTCCATCATCGACTGTAAAGCATTTTGGGACATCCGGTGGTGGTGGTGAAAGGCGCTATATAAATGCAAGTCTTCTTCCGCTTCTAATCTGGGCTCAAGGGATGGAAGGAACCGCACTTGTGGCGGAGAGCAGGACAGCAGTGTGGGGGGGGGGGGACATGGGAAAAGGCCAGTGAGAAGCTCTGCGAAAGCGATTGAGCGCGTTAATCGATCGAGGAGCGAGGCCAATATTAGATTTGATTGGTGCTTAATTTGCTTCTCTCTCGGGATGTCTTGAGCTTGGAGTCAATAACTGGTTAGCAGAATTCCACTGGCACCTACCAACAGCAAAACCTCATCCTTCCATTTGCATCAAGGAGTATTGAATATTTTCCCCTCAATGTTAGACAAGTCAATACCCTTAGCTCCTCAACCATTTACTTCTGTGGTTTTCCTCAGTAGCCACAGTACCAATGAGGAGCTCTGTTATGCCACATCGACTTAATATACCACAGCCGTGGCTCAAGCCTCATTTAGGCTGATATACCAGTGCAGTGAGGGAGAGATACTTTGTTATCCTTCAGGAAAAACATTAAACTATCTGCCTGTCCGCCTGAGAGCGCAGACGGGGCCTCGGGGTCTGACGTCTCATCCGAAAGACGGCACCTCTGACAGTGCGGCACTCCCTCAGCACTGCACTGGGAGTGTCAGCCTAGATTTTTGTGCTGAAGTCTCTGGAGTGGGACTTGAACCCACGACCTCTGACCCAGAGGCGAGAGAGAGAACATAAGAATTATGAGCAGGGGTAGGGCTATTCAGCCCCTTGAGCCTGCTCCGCCATTCAATAAAATCATGGCTGATCTTCTATTTGAACTCCACTCTCCCGTCCGATCCCCATATCCCTCGACTCCCTTCAAACTACCAACTGAGTCTTGGCTGATGTATTAAAATGCTGTATACCTGCAAACCTTATTTCTGCTACTCTCTCCCGGAGCGGTCAGACAATTATGGGATGGAATACTGATGGTGTCTCTGAGACTGATGCCTGCTTAGAGTAATGTGAAGATGTTGCGTGCGAGTTAAATAACCAGTGCTCTGAGTGGCTCAGCTTAGCAGCATCCACACAAATCCTTCCATGGTCCCACTTCACCTTTTGTACTGGAGCCACCTTCTCCAACCCAATGCACCAGCCCCTTCCCTCTCCTCCTCTTGACCCTCCACTCGACTGTGAGGGGGCATTTCTTCATTTGCTAGACTACTTCTCTCCAGCACCAAGAACATAAGAAATAGGAGGAGTCGGCCATTCGGCCCCTCGAGCCTGCTCCGCCATTCAATGAGATCACGGCTGATCTTTGACCTCAACTCCACTTTCCCGCCCGATCCCCATATCCCTCGATTCCCCTAAAGCTCTATCGATCTCAGCCTTGAATATACTCAACAACTGAGCCTCCACAGTCCTATGGGGTAGAGAATTCCAAAGATTGATCACCCTCTGAGTGAAGAAGGGATAAGGGGTTATGGGGAGCGGGCGGGGAAGTGGAGCTGAGACCATGATCAGAACAGCCATGATCTTATTGAACGGCGGAGCAGGTTCCAGGGGCCGAATGGCCGACTCCTGCTCCTATTTCTTATGTTCTTGTGTTATGTAAGAAATTCCTCATCACAGTCTTAAATGGCCGACCCCTTATTCTGAGACTGTGACCCCTGGTTCTCAACTCCCTAGCCCGGGGGAAACATCCTCCCTGCATCTACCCTGTCAAGCCCCCTCAGAATCTTGTATGTTTCAATGAGATCACCTCTCATTTTTCTAAACTCCAGAGAGTATCGGCCCTTCTCTATCTGTCAGGGGTCACAGTCTCAGGATAAGGGGTCGGCCAATTTAAGACGGAGATGAGGAAGAATTTCTTCACTCAGAGGGTGGTGAATCTTTGGAATTCTCTGCCCCAGAGGGCTGTGGAGGCTCAGTCGTTGAGTATATTCAAGGCTGAGATCGCTAGATTTTTGGATAGTAAGGGAATCGAGGGATATGGGGATCGGGCGGGAAAGTGGAGTTGAGGTCGATGATCAGCCGTGATCTTATTGAATGGCGGAGCAGGCTCGAGGGGCCGAATGGCTGACTCCTGCTCCTAATTCTTGCGTTCTCTCCCTTCCTTCCTTCAAAAGCCTTCCGTCCCCCTTAGCATACCCTGCTCCTCCTCGTATAGCGACCCACGTGAGGGACCTTGCAACGCGAGAAGCTGGCGTCACCGGGAGAACATTCCGACAGGTAACGTCACGCTGCAGTGAACACTCGGGTGGTAGGGCTGCGTGGAGAGGGGAACTGAATGCTGTACACTGTGAACACCACGAGACCACCTCCCCGAGGGGGGTCCGGGGCGTCCTGCCAGAATTCGATACGTCCGACTTCACTTCCACCGGGCGGGCTGCGCAGTGTAACTGATCTCCAAGCAAACTGCCGCAAACACTGGCGAGCAATGAACATCTGGGAACGACTGCCAGACAGTCTGCTCACTGAGCCTAGATGGCCATCATGAGCCACAAAGCTGAAGCTTAAACAGTTTATAACCACCGCCGGAATGCTGTGCTGGTATTCCGAGTCCTGAAATGGCCCCAGTCTATCTGCAGCGGACCATGAATGTCACGGGACGGGGTTAGTAATGTTGAAATCTACACTCAATGCACCATCTCCTGCACTAAATCGTCCTTTTCTAGCTTTTCAAAGATGTGGAACACCTCACTTTCCTCAGTCTTCAAGCTTTGAGAGGGGATCTCACTGAAACATATAGGGTAGATGCAGAGAGGATGTTTCCTCTCGTGGGGGAATCTAGAACTAGGGGGCATAGTTTCAGAATAATGGGTCGCTCATTTAAAACGGAGATGAGGAGGAATTTCTTTTCTGAGGGTCGTTAATCTGTGGAATTCTCTGCCCCAGAGAGCTGTGGAGGTTGGGTCATGGAATATATTTAAGGCAGAGATAGACAGATTTTTGAGCTATAAGGGAGTGAAGGGTTCTGGGGAGTGGGCGGGGAAGTAGAGCTGAGCCCAAGATCAGATCAGCCACGATCTTATTGAATGGCGGAGCAGGCTCGAGGGGCCGAATGGCCGACTCCTGCTCCTATTTCTTATATTCTTTTAAAACCCAAGTTTGTCATTCAACTGCTACTTGTCGCCTCTCCTAATCTTCTCAACTTGATATGATCCTGTATTCATGGCCTTCGGTCGATATGTTGGTTTCTCAATTTAAAAAAATACCTGAAATTCTACAAATCCAAACTGGATTTTTAATCCCAGAAAATAACTTTCAAATTTGGAGTTCTGTTAAATTGTGCTGAGTAGATGTTTTTGTACAGTGATCCACAATTCAAAAAATGGACAAACTAAAATCTTTAAACTTAATTACTCAGTGTCAGCCGTGGCTCAGTGAGCAGCACTCTCGCCTCTGAGTCAGAAGGTCATGGGTTCAAGTCCCACTCCAGGAAATTGAGCACATAAATCTAGGCCGACACTCCCAGTGCAGTGCTGAGGGAGCGTCGCACTGTCGGAGGGGCAGTGCTGAGGGAGCGCCGCACTGTCGGAGGGGCAGTCCTGAGGGAGCGCCGCACTGTCGGAGGGGCAGTCCTGAGGGAGTGCCGCACTGTCGGAGGGGCAGTACTGAGGGAGTGCCGCACTGTCGGAGCGCCGCACTGTCGGAGGGGCAGTACTGAGGGAGTGCCGCACTGTCGGAGGGGCGGTGCTGAGGGAGTGCCGCACTGTCGGAGGGGCAATACTGAGGAAGTGCTGCACTGTTGGAGGGGCAGTGCTGAGGGAGCGCCGCACTGTCGGAGGGGCAATGCTGAGGGAGCACCGCACTGTCGGAGGGGCAATGCTGAGGGAGCGCTGCACTGTCGGAGGGTCCGTCTTTCGGATGAGACGTTAAACCGAGGCCCTGTCTGCTCTCTCAGGTGGATGTAAAAGATCCCATGGCACTATTTTGAAGAAGAGCAGGGGAGTTATCCCCGGTGTCCTGGGCCAATATTTATCCCTCAATCAACATCACTAAAAAAACAAGATTATCTGGTCATTATCACATTGCTGTGTGTGGGAGCTTGCTGTGCGCAAGTTGGCTGCTGCGTTTCCCACATTACAACAGTGACTACACTCCAAAAGTACTTCATTGGCTGTAAAGTGCTTTGGGACGTCAGGTGGTCATGAAAGGCGCTATAGAAATTCAAGTCTTCTTTTCTTTAATTAGTGACATTTTATGAGTTTCAGATAAGTTTGCAGGACTTAGAGGCCTAATAACCATTATATTTCAACAAAATCACTCATCTTTCTACAGTTCGGGTGTTGATTGAAGATTTGTCAACTCTCCACGTGCTATCCTCAGCACTAAGATCACACGTAGTTTGCACAACAACTCATTCTCCACTCTAATCCAACGTGAATCAACTCAACCCAGGCAGGACCATACCTACTGTACACCATTGAATGGCGGAGCAGGCTCGAGGGGCCGAATGGCCGGCTCCTGCTCCCACTTCTTATGCAATGCAGCACCCACCTCCCTCAATATAACATAATGAAAGACGCTAAATCAGAATCGACCACCTCTGGAACAAGCTGCTGTTTCATGCGGTGGATGCAGACTCGATGAATTCCTTTGAGCGAGAACTGGATTTGTTTCTGGTTGTGTTGGAGATCGCCTCTTACAGAAGGCAGGTACTGCAGGGAACTCAGGGCCAGGGTGATCTCCTGGACTAGTTGCGATCGCCGAGATGGGTCGGAGAGGAATTTCCAAGATTTCCCCCCCCCCCAATTTGGCCTGGGGTTTTATAATCTGGTTTGTTTGCCTGTCCCAGGAGAGCACATGGTTTGGAGTGGGGTGGAGGGTATAAGTTTAGATACACAAGGTATGGTAATTGTGTGGGACGGGCTGGATGGACCAGAGGGTCTTTACCTGTCCATCTACGTTGGTAAGTTGGTGCAATATTTCCCAGCGGGAACATCCGACGTGCCCAAATCACCAACGGCTGGATCACCTCACAGCCGCGACACACAGTCTGCGGAGGACCAACCGAAAACGGATCGCTGTGAGCAGGCTTGCCTCCAGCGGCCTGTTGCCGACAAGACAGCCCAGTAGCCCAGTGGGGGGGGGGGGGGGGGGAGTCGGGAGGGGAAGCAGCGAGGACCATCTGACACGCCATCGCTTCCACTGGAGCAAGGGAACTTGCACCGAGGAACATCACAGCCCTACACAACAGCTTTAGCTTATTTCTGGCTGGCCTCTACTCTTGGGACAGTGATACACGTTTCCAAAGTGTTACGTTTTGGACAACAAAAGCACTTTCTCCAACTTCTGTGAACGCACGCGTGAAGTCCAAGCCGACGGAATGTATTCTGAAGAACAACAAAGCCCGAGGGACAGCTACCCGAGAGGGGACATCACTCTCGCGTGGCTGCCGGCACTGCATTGACACCAGCTTGCTTTGCCGGATCAGCGCCTCTGTTCACAAGACGCACACGCCAAAAAGCACTGACTCGTTTAAACCGATTATGCACTGAAAAGTGCCTCGATGATTAATTTAGAAGCTACAAGAACAATGCCTTGCACTTAGACAATGCTTTTGACATAGAAACACGTCCCAAAGTGCTTCACAGTGACACGTGGAACAGGCTGCCCCAGGAGAGACTGAAGGCTGGTATTGTCAGCAAACTCGAGCCTAACTCAAGTTCGGCACTTTACAGCCTTTCGGACTCAACATCGAGTTCAACAATTTCAGACCTTAACCTCTGCCCACATTTTGCTCTGATGTATTTTTTCTCTCTTTGTCTCCCATGGCAGCTGGTAATTATCCTGCCATTTACACCCTATCTAAACTAATCTTTCTCTAACTACTGCCATTACCATCTCAAGTCCGCCCATCATCCCCTTTTGTCTCTCAAATCTCTCCTGTCTTCCACCTTCTCACCGACCTTCCCTTCTGTTCATTCCTCTCCTTCCTCTTTCAGTGCTCAAGAATCCGTTCACTTCGAACATTCACCAGTCCTGAGGAAGGGTCATCGACCCGAAACGTTAACTCTGTTTCTCTCTCCACAGATGCTGCCTGACCCGCTGAGATTTCCTGCATTCTCTGTTTTTATTTCAGGTTCCAGCATCCGCACTTTGCTGCTTTGGTATGCGATAGATTTATGTTGACTAAAGAAGCGACTGAGAGGTATTCACTTGGCATTTTATAAAAGTTGGAACCAGCCACCTCGGCCACAGTGGCCAGAGACTGGGCCCAAGCCTGTACGTTCCTAGGTGGAATGGTCCGATGGTGCAGACTGGGAATCACAACGTGAACCTCTCTGGTCTAGGCGGATCATCCCACTGGAAGTTGCGTTCAATGTAACGTGAGCACGTGGTGCGACTCGGAATACGGATATAGTATGTAATTGTGGAACTCCACTAAATCCACATAATCCAGTCAGCAGTAAGTCACATTTGATGCTGCGAATATTCGTACACCCTTAAAGAAAGAACTTGCATTTATATCGCGCCTTTCTCCACATCAGAACTTCCCAATGCGCTTTACAGCGAAGGAACTACTTTTTGGAGTGTAGTCACTGTTGTGATGTAGGAAATGCAGCAGTCAATTTGCGCACAGCAAGTTCCCACACACAACAATGTGCGAATCACCAGATCATGTGTTTTTTTTGGTGATGTTGATTGAAGGATAAATATTGGCCCCAGGATACCGGGGAGAACTCCCCTGCTCTTCTTCAAAATAGTGCCCTGGGATCTTTTACATCCACCTGAGAAAGACTGTCCCTTCGACAGTACGGCGCTCCCTCAGTACTGCCCCTCCCTCCGACAGTGCAGAGCCCCCTCAGTACTGCCCCGCCGACAGTGCAGCACTCCCTCAGCACTGCCCCTCCGACAGTGCGGTGCTCCCTCAGTACTGCCCCTCCGACAGTGCGGTGCTCCCTCAGTACTGCACTGGGAGAGTCAGCCTAGATTTTTGTGCTCAAGTCTCTGGAGTGGGACTTGAACCCACAACCTTCTGACTCAGATGCGAGCGAATGCTGCCCACTGAACCACAACTGACTCCAAACAAGAGAATAAATGTCAACATCTCGAGGACACGTCCTTCAATGAATTGTTGCAAATACAGCAGTGTACTCTAGTCCAAGTATTGATGGTAGAATGTGTACACTGAACATAGTCGACGTATTTACTGAGGCGTACGAAAGCCTGGGCCTTACACTAAACATCCGTAAGACAAAGGTCCTCCCACCAGCCTGTCCACACCGCACAGCACTGCACCCCCCCAGTCATCAAGATCCACGGCGCAGCCCTGGACACCGTGGACCACTTCCCATACCTCGGGAGCCTCCTATCAACAAGAGCAGGCATCAACATCGAGATCCAACACCGCCTCCAGTGCGCCAGTGCAGCCTTCGGCCGCCTGAGGAAGAGAGTGTTTGAAGACCAGGCCCTCAAAACTGCCACAAAGCTCATGGTCTACAGGGCTGTAGTAATACCCGCCCTCCTGTATGGCTCAGAGACACGGACCATGTACAGTAGACGTCTCAAGTTGCTGGAGAAATATCACCAACGCTGTCTCCGCAAGATTCTACAAATCCCCTGGGAGGACAGACGCACCAACATCAGTGTCCTCATCCAGGCCAGCATTGAAGCACTGGACACACTCGATCAGCTCTGCTGGGTAGGCCACATTGTCTGCATGCCAAACACGAGACTCCCAAAGCAAGCGCTCTTCTCGGAACTCCTTCACGGCAAATGAGCCAAAGGTGGGCAGAGGAAACGCTGAGGGAGTGCAGCGAAGGTTCACCAGACTGATTCCAGGGATGGCTGGGCTGTCATATGAGGAGAGACTGGATCAACTGGGCCTTTATTCACTGGAGTTTAGAAGGATGAGAGGGGATCTCATAGAAACGTATAAGATTCTGACGGGACTGGACAGGTTAGATACGGGCAGAATGTTCCCGATGTTGGAGAAGTCCAGAACCAGGGGACATAGTCTTAGGATAAGGGGTAGGCCATTTAGGATTGAGATGAGGAGAAACTTCTTCACTCAGAGAGTTGTTAACCTGTTGAATTCCCTGCCGCAGAGAGTTGTTGATGCCAGTTCACTGGATATGTTCAAGAGGGAGTTAAATATGGCCCTTACGGTTAAAGGGATCAAGGGGTATGGAGAGAAAGCAGGAATGGGGTACTGAAGGAATGATCAGCCATGATCTTATTGAATGGCGGTGCAGGCTCAAAGGGCCGAATGGCCTACTCCTGCACCTATTTTCTATGTTACAAGGACACCCTCAAAGCCTCCCTGATAAAGTGCAACATCCCCACCAACACCTGGGAGTCCCTGGCCAAAGACCGCCCTAAGTGGAGGAAGTGCATCCCAGAGGGCGCTGAGCACCTTGAGTCTCATCGCCGAGAGCGTGCAGAAACCAAGCGCAGGCAGCGGAAGGAGCGTGCGGCAAACCAGTCCCACCCTCCCCTTCCCTCAACGACTCTCTGTCCCACCTGTGACAGGGACTGTTCAGCCACCTAAGGTCTCAGTTCAGGAGTGGAAGCAAGTCTTCCTCGATCCCGAGGGACTGCCTATGATGATGACACAGAACAGAGATTAAAACTGGAAAAAGAAAGACTTGCATTTATATAGTGCCTTTCACAACCACCGGATGTCCCAAAGCGCTTTACGGCCAATGAAGTACTTTTGGGCTGTAGTCACTGTTGTAATGTGGGAAAACCCAGCCAGGTACAGACATCGCTACCTGGATTCAGTTCTCAACTGGTCTGGGTCTTCACATTCCTCCTGTCTCCAAATATTGCTCAGTATGCCAGGCAGGTTTGAAGAGATGTTTGACTATTCCTGCAACGCGCGTGTCAGAATCTTCAAATCTCAGCCACTCGGTTTTTAAATTTTATTTTGGCATCATTTTAATCCACTTAAATAACATGACTTGCATTGAAACGTTCCCTTCAAAACAAGATAATATTTCATAAATATTAAACAGTTTCAGCAATTTCCATTATTTGCGATGAAATTTCACGGTTTCCTGCTATTTTTCTTGCCACTGGTACCCTGACTGGGGCAGAGTATGGAAATGATTATCTGGACGGGGGGGGGTGAAAACGATTAATTGGACCCCAACTTACTTCATTAAAGATTTTCTTTTCAACTGTTTCAGGACCCTTTGTAAATTCGAAGAGAAATGAAAAAAAGATTTGCAGTTATATAGCGCCTTTCACGACCACCGGATGTCCCAAAGCGCGTTGCAGCCAATGAAGTACTTTTGAAGTGTAGTCACTGTTGTAATGTGGGAAATGCAGCAGCCAATTTGTGCACAGCAAGCTCCCACACACAGCAATGTGATAATGACCAGATAATCTGTTTTATTGTTACGTTGATTGAGGGATAAAGATTGGGCCCAGGACACTGGGGAGAACTCCCCTGCTCTTCTTCAAAATAGTGCCATGGGATCTTTTACATCCACCTGAGAGAGCAGACAGGGCCTCGGTTTAACGTCTCATCCGAAAGACGGCCCCTCGGACAGTGGAGCACTCCCTCAACCTGGAGTAGCAGCCTAGATTTTTGTGTTCAAGTCCCTGGAGTGGGATTTGAACCCACAACCTGCTGACTCAGAGGCCAGTGTGCTGCCCACTGAGCCACGACGGACATCTTAAAGGAATGAAAATTAACTTTAATAAAAGTTTTTAAAACTTTATATCCAGCGTCGTTCACCCAGTCATGGAATTGGAGGTTCGGGGATAGGATTGGGAAGCCTGCCTCAGACCAGTTGGCCAATCGGTGTACTGTCAAGAGGCTGATTAAGGGAACGTCTCCAAATCACATACATAACCTGCAATGAAAATGTAACACCTTGTGAAGTAAAGGCACATCTGGAAATGCTCACACTCGATCTTTACAACTTCCACTCGCCTGCGTGAGATCCTGTTACCAGCGTTGTGCCTCAATGGACCCACCGTGTGTCTACTCTCGATAATCAAAGCCGCGTTTGTCCGGAAAATACCTGAATTAGCCAGTAATCAAAATTAAGCGAATGAAATCAACAGGCTGTACACCTCTGAACTCCCTCCACCACCGGCGCCCCCTGGCTGCAGTGTGCACCATCTACAAGATGCACTGCAGCAACTCGCCAAGGCTTCTTCGGCAGCACCTCCCAAACCCACGACCTCCACCACCTAGAAGGACAAGGGCAGCAGGCGCCTGGGAACACCACCAGCTCCACGTTCCCCTCCAAGTCACAAACCATCCTGACTTGGAAATATATCGTCCGTTCCTTCATCGTCGCTGGGTCACAATCCTGGAACTCCCTCCCTAACAGCACTGTGGGAGCACCTTCACCACACGGACTGCAGCGGTTCAAGAAGGCGGCTCACCACCACTTTCTCAAGGGGCAATTAGGGATGGGCAATAAATGCCGGCCTGGCCAGCAATGCCCACAGGCAAGGAATGAATTAATAATAAAAGATATACAACAAATGGTTTGGAAAGCTTGAGGCTGGAAGCGAGACAAGTAAAATAAGGCCCCTGGGCCTGCAGCCTCCACACAGAGACATCTATTCAAGTGTAACACGCGCTGGATTAATCCCTACAGTCCTACAATATGTACGCTAGCAATTCTTGGTATAATTCAGCGTCATAACGTAATAAGCCTCCGTTACATTGAGTAAAGAGCCAGCCTAACATTCACCGCGTGTTGGTTAGTTATCTACACTTTATAAATCAGCTGGGGCGTTCACGCAACACGCTAAGTCTGAAAGGAACCCGCTCCCAGAGTGCGACTGTGCTGCACAGATCAGCCAAAGCCCAGTCTCCATCCCGTGTCTGTGCTGGCTTGACAATCGGAGCCTCGACAATTGGGGCCGGTGTCTCTGAGCTTGGGAGGCGAGAGGAAGCTATGGTACCCAAGCTACAGCTGCGACCCTGCGACCCCTGCTGAAGAGCACAGTGGATCGAAGCGGAAAGAGGGCAAAATGGGGTTCAGCTGTGAAGCCCCCCCCACCCCCCCCCATGCCCAAATGACATTAAACAGACAGCACAGAAACAGGCCATTCGGCCCAACTAGTCTGTGCCGGCGTTTATGCTCCACACGAGTCCTCCCACCCCTCTTTATGTAAATCCATCAGACTGGAGCTCTCCTTCCCCACTGGTGACCTGGCCTCCTCTCCTCCTCCAACATGTGGTGTGTACCATGGCTGTGACCCCCCTTGCCCTCCCACTCTGAACCCCAGTGGGCCACTGACCCTCCCAACATCTGCCCCCCCAACCAAGCCTCGGGCCACCTACCATCAGGGACGCTACCCAGTGCCGAGCCTGTGGCCAACATCTCGCCGTAGGTAACTAGGCCCATACAGCAGTGCCTGGTCTCCAGTCGTCTTGGACCCCCTTGCCACTGGACCAAGACCTTGCTCAGCTGAGCCCGTATGGTAACCGGTGTGCAACGGCCACCCACGTTAAAAGAACTCATGCACTGGCATCGTCCGCTCCTTTAGCGTGATGTTCGGGACCTGGAACGTCAGGAATGTCATGGACAACCCCAACAGCAACAGGCCGGAACTCCGCACAGCCATAGTTGTCCGGGAACTCAGATGCTTTAATAGCGCAGGCAGCGGAAAGAGCGTGCGGAAAACCAGTCCCACCCTCCCCTTCCCTCAACGACTATCTGTCCCACCTGTGACACGGACTGTGGCTCTTGTATCGGACTGTTCAGCCACCTAAGGACTCATGTGAAGAGTGGAAGCAAGTCTTCCTCGATTCTGAGAGACTGCTTATGATGATGATGATTCCCTTCTCCCTCTTGCGTTCAAATGCATCGATACTATTCGTCTCAACCCCTCCCTGTGGCAGCGAGATCGACATTCTCACCGCTCTCTGGGTAAAGAAGTTTCTCCTGAATTTATCGGTGACTACCTTATATATTTACCACCCTGCCCCACAATTGGAAACATCTTCTCTAATGTCCTGGTGCTCTCGGGCGAGTTACCAGAGATTGACGAATGCCCCTGGCTGCATAGCCTGGTCGGAGACTGTGGCTCCTGGGGGAGGGGGGGGGGGGGGGGGGGGGGAGAAAGAGTGACCCGGGAAGAACATCCACAGAATATACACATGGGGGGGGGGGGGGGGTGGAAATGCTTCAGAGTTTAAAAAAAACAGAATTAACCACAGAACCGTAGAAATTAACAGCACGGATGGAGCCCATTCGGCCCATCGTGTCCGCACCGGCCGACAAAGAGCTACCCCAGCCTAATCCCACTTTCCAGCTCTCGGTCCGTAGCCCTGTAGGTTACGCACTTCAAGTGCACATCCAAGTACTTTTTAAATGTGGTGAGGGTTTCTGCCTCTACCACCCTTTCAGGCCGTGAGTTCCAGACCCCCACCACCCTCTGGGTGAAGAAATTTCCCCTCAAATTCCCTCTAAACCTCCTACCAAAAACCTTAAATCTGTGCCCCCTGGTTGTTGACCCCTCTGCTAAGGGAAGCAGGTCCGTCCGATCCACTCTATCCAGGCCCCTCATAATATTATACAACCACCTTGTGTTCAGTCGCCCAAGAACTCATTTTTGGAGTGGAAGCAAGTCTCCCTCGATTTCGAGGGACTGCCTATGATGATGATAACAATAACCACCTATAACAGACTGCATCGATGTTCCAGCCTTTAGAATCTACCGGAACATCTTTGCAGAATAAATTTGTTCTGTGCTAAACACAGAAACAGCTGCCTCGCGCGCACACACACACACACACACTGCGGAGGTGCAGTTATGATGTCCTTCATGGGTTTATGCACAGAGCCACACTGGAAGGGAACAGATGGAGGCCTTGCATGAACTAACACAGACAGCCCCGTGCCACCACTTAACATTGGCACATCGCTCAGCTCCAGCTGGACAGGAGCTTGCTCAATGGGCCAGAAAATAAATAAAAAACAAACATTCAACACTTCCCGTTCAATCCATCAAATGCTCTTTATCTCGTCGGGTTCAGCCTTTCAGAGAAAGCAAAGCTGCTGGGTGAACCGTGACCCCTGACCCCGCTCGCTGGCTCAGTCTGTAACCGTGCTGCTCGGTGCGGGACTGAGCAACTTGTATTTATATATCGCCCGTAGCATCCCAAGGCGCTTCGCAGGAGGGTTACGCAATTAAAAGAAATTGACACCGAGCTACACAAGGAGAAATTAGCGCAGGCGACCAAAAGCTTGGTCAAAGAGGTAGGTTTTAAGGAGCATCTTGAAGGAGGAGAGAGAAGTAGAGAGGCGGAGAGGTTTAGGGAGGGAGTTCCAGAGCTTGGGGCCCAGGCAACAGAAGGCACGGCCACCAATGGTGGGGCGATTATAATCGGATGCTCAGGAGGGGAGAATTAGAGGAGCGCAGACATCTCGGGGGGTTGTGGGGCTGGAGGAGAATACAGAGATAGGGAGGGGCGATGTCATGGAGGGATTTGAAAACAAGGATGAGAATTTTGAAACTGAGTCGCTGCTTAACCGGGAGCTAATGTAGGTCAGCGAGCACAGGGGGTGCTGGGTGAGCGGGACTCGGTGTGAGTTAGGACACGGGGCAGCGAGCACAGGGGGTGATGGGTGAGCGGGACTCGGTGTGAGTTAGGACACGGGGCAGCGAGCACAGGGGGTGATGGGTGAGCGGGACTTGGTGCGAGTTAGGACACGGGGCAGCGAGCACAGGGGGTGATGGGTGAGCGGGATTTGGTGCGAGTTAGGACACGGGGCAGCCGAGTTTTGGATCACCTCTAATTTACATAGGGTAGAATGTGCCAGGCCGGCTAGGAGTGCATTGGAATAGCCGACGTATTTACTGAGGCGTACGAAAGCATGGGCCTTACGCTAAACATCCATAAGACAAAGATCCTCCATCAGCCTGTCATCGCCGCACGGCACTGCTCCCCAGTCATCAAGATCCACGGCGCGGCCCTCGACAACATGGACCATTTCTCATACCTCGGGAGCCTCTCATCAACAAAAGACAGACATTGATGTGGAGATTCAGCATCGCCTCCAATGCGCCAGTGCAGCCTTCAGCCGCCTGAGGAAAAGAGTGTTTGAAGACCCGGCCCTCAAATCTACCACCAAGCTCATGGTCTACAGGGCTGTAGTAATACCCGCCCTCCTGTATGGCTCAGAGACATGGACCATGTACAGTAGACACCTCAAATAACTGGAGAAATATCACCAACGATGCCTCCGCAAGATCCTGCAAATCCCCTGGGTGGACAGACGCACCAACATTAGTGTCCTCGTCCAGGCTAACATCCCCAGCATTGAAGCACTGACCACACTTGATCAGCTCCGCTGGGCAGGCCACGTAGTTCACATGCCAGACACGAGACTCCCAAAGCAAGCGCTCCACTCGGAACTCCTTCACGGCAAACGAGCCAAAGGTGGGCAGAGGAAACATTACAGGGACACCCTCAAAGCCTCCCTGATAAAGTGCAACATCCCCACCGACACCTGGGAGTCCCTGGCCAAAGACCAGTCTGCCCTAAGTGGAGGAAGTGCATCCGGGAGGGCGCTGAGCACCTCGAGTCTCGTTGCCGAGAGCATGCAGAAACCAAGCGCAGGCAGCGGAAAGAGCGTGCGGCAAACCTGTCCCACCCTCCCCTTCCCTCAACCACTATCTGTCCCACCTGTGACAGGGACTGTGGTTCCCGTATTGGACTGTTCAGCCACCTAAGGACTCAGTTTTAGAGCAGAAACAAATCTTCCTCGATTCTGAGGGACTGCCAATGATGATGGGAATAGTCAAGCAGAGAGATATCAAGGACGCGGACAAGGGTTTCAGTAGCAAGATGCGGATCAGAACGATCGCAGATTTTGTGCGGAGTGGTCAAGTTAGCCTGGGCGACGGTCGTCTCGGCAACACCACCACCGCTGATCATTGCTGTGCTGCCCCCCGTTGGCGAATAGTGGGTCACTCTGAGTGAGGGAGCGGATGGGGGCGGGTGGCACCCACGGAGCCCATACCCCAGCACGAGTCAGCGGGCTTCGGGAGAGGGGGAAGTAAGGCACCCCTCGGCCCCTCGGGTATTGGGACACAAGCTGCCACAGAGCGGAACCCTTGCTCCAAACACGCGTCTTGCTGAATGAAGCGTGTCGGCTTCAAAGCCTGAAACCTCAAAGTACGAGCTGGCGGGGAAAAAAAATCTGCGACGAGGGGAATGTCAGCCCACGTGGGAGGGAGGGGGGAAAAATAACGAAGGCTTTCAAAGAGCAACAAGAACCTTGAATCGAAGCACAAGGAGACACGTCAATCGCACAACAATCCCTCACCCCTTCACAACCTAACTGCACAGAGAGCTGTGCCCGCTCTGAGTGCGGGTCTGTTGAGATTAATTGAACTGTTCCCCACCCACTGCTGGTTGAGGCCACCCAGCCCAGCAATGACCACCAGCACAGATTGGAAGTGTTGTTACTGCTCGAGCCATTGGAGGGAGGGAGGGCCCAATTACGGCAGGGTCTACCACCCTTCCGAAACAAACACCATCACCAAACCCAAACGCCCGCTTCACTGAAGGGTTCAAATATTTAAAGGGGCAGTCCGTCCCCACCCATTAAACCGACACTCCAGCCTGTCCCCACCTCAGACTTCATTTCAGCCACCGAGTTTTGGTCACGTTCTATCCGCAGTACTGCGTTCAGTTCTGGGCACCGTGGCTCAGAAAGGATACAAGAACATAAGAAATAATTGCAGGAGTCGGCCATTCGGCCCCTCGAGCCTGCTCCGCCATTCAATGAGACCGCGGCTGATCTTCGGCTTCAACACTTTCCCACCTGATCCCCATATCCCTCGATTCCCTTAATACCCAAAAATCTATCGATCTCCGTCTTGAATGTACTCAAAGACTGAGCCTGCACAGCCACTCCACAGATATATTGGCCTTGGAGGGGGTGCAGCCCAGATTCACCCGAATGTGTGATGGAATACTCTCCACTTGCCTGGATGAGCGCAGCTCCAACAACACTCAAGAAGCTCGACACCATCCAGGACAAAGCAGCCGCTTGATCGGCCCCCCATCCACCACCTTCAACATTCACTCCCTCCACCACCGGTGCACCGTGGCTGCAGTGTGCACCATCTACAAGATGCACTGCAGCAACTTGCCAAGGCTTCTTCGGCAGCACCTCCCAAACCCGCGACCTCTACCACCTAGAAGGACAAGGGCAGCAGGCGCATGGGAACACCACCACCTCCACGTTCCCCTCCCAGTCACACACCATCCTGACTTGGGAATATATTGGCCATTCCTTCATCGTCGCTGGGTCACAATCCTGGAACTCCCTCCCTAACAGCACTGTGGGAGCACCTTCACCACACGGACTGCAGCGGTTCAAGAAGGCGGCTCACCACCACCTTCTCAAGGGGCAATTAGGGATGGGCAATAAATGCCGGCCTTCCCAGCGACACCCACATCCCGGGAACAAATTTGAAAAAATACCAGCGATTAAAAGGTTAAATTATGAGGACAGATTGCATCGACTTGTATTCCTGGAATGCAGATGGTTGAGAGATGATCTAATCGGGGAGTTTAAATTGTTAAAGGGATTTGATAGAGTAGGCAGCATAACCTTATAATTAGGAGTGAAATCAGGCAGCACTTTTTCACTCCTGTTCCTAACGTTCCGACTCAGATTCTCCATCATTTTCCAAACAGCCTTCATTCTCGGTCTGTCTCTCCCTCGCCTCCTTGCCCCTGTTCTCCGAGAGAATCCAGTTGGGCCCTTCAGCAAACTACGCGCGAGGAGCTGGGAGTCGGACGGAGGCTGCCGAGTGCTACGTGAACAGTTCCAGCTTGCACTGGCTCCGCTCCAGGTAGGAAATGCTCAAAGTTCAGCGAAGCCTCTTCGAGCAGGAAGCCAGCGGAATCAACACTTCCCGTCTTGCGCTGCCAGTGTCGGGGATTGGCTCAGTCCCTGGCCCCACGCTGGGCGCGGCTCGTAGCGAATCTGTCCGAGCTCGAGTTCACAGGGGCTGGGGAGCTGCCAAAGAGACAGGTGCCGAGAATGCATGTGCTCCAAGGGTTCTTTGCTTGAGAATTCACAGCAACACACTGCGATGAAGAACTAGTTGGTTTATGAACAAAAGGTTTCACAATCACGCTACACATTCCCAGTTCATCCACCAGGCTCACAACCACCTGCCCCATCGTGGATCCCCTCCCCCCGAACCCAACTGACCGGGGTTTTATTGAGTCTTGTGAACATCACGTGACTGGCTAAACCCTCCCACCTCAACAGCTCCACAACTATTTTATAAAACAATAAATTCAGTGCCCCCTTTTTAAAGGGGCACGAAAACCGACAAATTAAACAAATTAAACTTTTAACATTAGTGGATCAAATTAAAATTTGGTTGCCGGGGGTGATGATGCACTCCAGTCCCTCCGGCGCGCACCTCTCGCGGAAGGCCGCGAGCGTACCGGTGGACACCGCGTGCTCCATCTCCAGGGACACCCTGGCTCGGATGTAACCGCGGAAGAGAGGCAGGCAGTCGGGCTGAATGACCCCCTCGACCGCCCGCTGCCTGGACCGGCTGATGGCCAGCAGCTCTACAAACCGGTGAGCATGCTCGCCAGTGTATACATTACACTCGCCAAAGACACTCCCCAAGTGCCTGCTGCCAGTCAGGAGGGAACAGGAACTACAGGAATGTCACCAGGATTGAGATAGGCTTCCTACTTTCCCCGAGGGCATCCTCTGACCCTTGCTGGGGAAGGTTAGTTTAAGGGTTCCAACCAGGCTCCATTTATTAGCTTTGTACCGCGTGGCCATTAGCCATGTGTGGTCAGCGAGTGGCAGCAGATTCATTGACACCGGCAACAGGATAGTGACCAGAAACCCGGGCCGATTTCCCTGAGCCATGGCTCAGTGGGCAGCACACTCGCCTCTGAGTCAGAAAGTTGTGGGTTCAAGTCCCACTCCAGGGACTTGAGCACAAAAAAAAAACTAGGCTGACACTCCCCGTGCAGTACTGAGGGAGCACCGCACTGTCGGAGGGGCAGTACTGAGGGAGCACCGCACTGTCGGAGGGGCAGTACTGAGGGAGCGCTGCACTGTCGGAGGGGCAGTACTGAGGGAGCGCTGCACTGTGGGAGGGGCAGTACTGAGGGAGCGCCGCACTGTGGGAGGGGCAGTACTGTCGGAGGGGCAGTACTGAGGGAGCGCTGCACTGTCGGAGGGGCAGAACTGAGGGAGCGCCGCACTGTGGGAGGGGCAGTACTGAGGGAGCGCCGCACTGTGGGAGGGGCAGTACTGAGGGAGCACCGCACTGTCGGAGGGGCAGTACTGAGGGAGCGCTGCACTGTCGGAGGGGCAGTACTGAGGGAGCGCCGCACTGTCGGAGGGGCAGTACTGAGGGAGTGCCGCACTGTCGGAGGGGCAGTACTGAGGAAGCGCCGCGCTGTCGGAGGGACAGTAGTGAGGGAGTGCTGCACTGTCGGAGGGGCAGTGCAGAGGGAGTGCTGCACTGTCGGAGGTGTCGTCTTTTGGATGAGACATTAAAGCAAGGCCCCGTCTGCTCTCTCAGGTGGACGCAAAAGATCCCATGGCACTATTTTGAAGACGAGCAGGGGAGTTCTCCCCGGTGTCCTGGGGCCAATATTTATCCCTCAATTAACATCACTAAAACAGATTATCTGGTCACTATCACATTGCTGTGTGTGGGAGCTTGCTGTGCGCAAATTAACTGCTGCGTTTCCCACATTACAACAGTGACTACACTCCAAAAGTACTTCATTGGCTGTAAAGCGCTTTGGGTCATCCGGTGGTCGTGAAAGGCGCTATATAAATGCAAGTCTTTCTTTCTTCTTGTGGCCCGGGCCGCTGAGGTGAGTTCGACTGCCCCCCCCCCCTCCGCTCCCTCCCACTACTGTCCCAGCACGGGCCGGGGTGTCAGGGGTGGGCGCGGCTGGGGTGGGCCCTCAAATTGGCCTGGGTGTGTTGATCTGGTTTTTCGCCTCTCCTGGGAGATCACACGGTTTGGGGTGGGGTGAGGAGTGGGATCTTGTCGTATTGTGATGCACAGGGCATCGCAATTGTGTGGGGCAGGCTGGATGGGCCAGAGGGCCGTTGCCTGTCCGTCAGTGTTTGTGTGCTATATGGCAAGAAAGACAGATTACCATACGCACATTGATAAGTGCAGATGAGCCACGATCTGATTGAATGGTGCAACAAGCTCGAGGGGCTGAATTGTCTCCTCCTGTTCCCATTTGCTGTTTTTAATTCAAAAATGTTTCTTTACTGGGTCTGCAAGAGGAGAACTCCGTTTATTCCCTGGGGCCTGTTCCGCCATTCAATTAGATCATGTATCGCGACGTATATTGAAACCAGTACAAACAGCAATCTAGCAGTGTGCCAGCAGCTCAATTAATGCTGCATCTGACCCTCTACTTCATCTACACGCCTTGGCTCCGTAATCCTTAATACCCTTGCCGAGCAAAATTCTATCCATCTCCGTCTTGAGAGCTCCAAATGATGTCCCCCCCCACCCCTTTGGGGAAGAGAGTTCCGTATGTCCACTACCCTGTGTGAAACAGTGCTTCGCGATTACCCTCCTGATCAGCCCAGCTCTCAAGTTATTACGGCCCCTTGCTCTCGACTCCCCCACCAGAGGAAATAGTTTCTCTGGATCTCCCCGATCGAATCCTGTAGTGGCTCTAAGCACCTCGATCATCTGATCCCTCCATCTTCTATACCCGAGGGAATACAAGCCTAATCTCTGTCAGCACTCTCCAGAATTTAACCCTCTGAGCCCTGCTATAATTCTGGGGAATCTGTGCTGTGCCTGGGAGAGTAGGACTGCAGTGTGGCAAGTTAACATACCCTTAAAAATGTGAATAAAGGAATTTACAATAGGAAAAAATTGACCGGAAGTCTGTGGACTTGGAGAAGGCGCGAGAGTGCCTCAGTGCGAGCACGAGAGAGTGCCTCAGTGCGAGCACGAGAGAGTGCCTCAGTGCGAGCACGAGAGAGTGCCTCAGTGCGAGCACGAGAGAGTGCCTCAGTGCGAGCACGAGAGAGTGCCTCAGTGCGAGCACGAGAGAGTGCCTCAGTGCGAGCACGAGAGAGTGCCTCAGTGCGAGCACGAGAGAGTGCCTCAGTGCGAGCACGAGAGAGTGCCTCAGTGCGAGCACGAGAGAGTGCCTCAGTGCGAGCACGAGAGAGTGCCTCAGTGCGAGCACGAGAGAGTGCCTCAGTGCGAGCACGAGACAGTGCCTCAGTGCGAGCACGAGACAGTGCCTCAGTGCGAGCACGAGACAGTGCCTCAGTGCGAGCACGAGACAGTGCCTCAGTGCGAGCACGAGACAGTGCCTCAGTGCGAGCACGAGACAGTGCCTCAGTGCGAGCACGAGACAGTGCCTCAGTGCGAGCACGAGACAGTGCCTCAGTGCGAGCACGAGACAGTGCCTCAGTGCGAGCACGAGACAGTGCCTCAGTGCGAGCACGAGAGAGTGCCTCAGTGCGAGCACGAGAGAGTGCCTCAGTGCGAGCACGAGAGAGTGCCTCAGTGCGAGCACGAGAGAGTGCCTCAGTGCGAGCACGAGAGAGTGCCTCAGGGCGAGCACGAGAGAGTGCCTCAGGGCGAGCACGAGAGAGTGCCTCAGGGCGAGCACGAGAGAGTGCCTCAGGGCGAGCACGAGAGAGTGCCTCAGTGCGTGCACGAGACAGTGCCTCAGTGCGTGCACGAGACAGTGCCTCAGTGCGTGCACGAGACAGTGCCTCAGTGCGTGCACGAGACAGTGCCTCAGTGCGTGCACGAGACAGTGCCTCAGTGCGTGCACGAGACAGTGCCTCAGTGCGTGCACGAGACAGTGCCTCAGTGCGTGCACGAGACAGTGCCTCAGTGCGTGCACGAGACAGTGCCTCAGTGCGAGCACGAGACAGTGCCTCAGTGCGAGCACGAGAGTGCCTCAGTGCGAGCACGAGAGAGTGCCTCAGTGCGCGCACGAGAGAGTGCCTCAGTTTGTGCGCGAGAGAGTGCGGCAGTGTGTGCGCGCGCGAGAGACTGCGGCAGTGTGTGAGCGCACGAGAGAGTCAGTCTGTGTGCACGAGCGAGTGCGGCAGTGTGTGAGCGCACGAGAGAGTCAGTGTGTGTGCATGAGAGAGTGCGGCAGTGTGTGAGCGCACGAGTGAGTCAGTGTGTGTGCACGAGAGAGTGCGGCAGTGTGTGCGCGCGCGCGAGAGAGTGAGTCAGTGTGTGAGCGCACGAGTGAGTCAGTGTGTGTGCCTGAGAGAGTGCGGCAGTGTGTGAGCGCGAGAGCGTGCGCGTGCGAGCGTGTTTGTGGAAAGAGACGGACAGACTGAATAGGAACAAATAGATTATGCATTCTGTTAGAAATTGCGTGCAAATATCCAACGCTTTTTTATACATGGATGCGAGTCTATTTCTGCCACTGACTTTCTGTGCCGCTAGCAATGCGAAACCAGGCAACATACTTCATTAATCATTCTGTTCTCATCTGTCCCTCAAGGTTAATGACATTATCTTAGAGATATGAACATTTAAAAAGGGAGCAGGGACATATTATTCCCTGGGGGCTTGTAGGAACACAGTTGTGGGTGCAAGTCCCACTCACAGGGACTGCAGCACAAAATCCAGGCTGACACTCCCAGTGCAGTGCTGAGGGAGTGCCGCACTGTCGGAGGGGCAGTGCTGAGGGAGTGCCGCAGTCGGAGGGGCATTACTGAGCGAGCGCCGCACTGTCGGAGGGGCAGTACTGAGAGAGCGCCGCACTGTCGGAGGGGCAGTGCTGAGGGAGCGCCGCACTGTCGGAGGGGCAGTGCTGAGGGAGCGCCGCACTGTGGGAGGGGCAGTACTGAGGGAGCGCCGCACTGTGGGAGGGGCAGTACTGAGGGAGCGCCGCACTGTGGGAGGGGCAGTACTGAGGGAGCGCCGCACTGTGGGAGGGGCAGTACTGAGGGAGCGCCGCACTGTGGGAGGGGCAGTGCTGAGGGAGCGCCGCACTGTCGGAGGGGCAGTGCTGAGGGAGCGCCGCACTGTTGGAGGGGCAGTACTGAGGGAGCGCCGCACTGTCGGAGGGGCAGTGCTGAGGGAGCACCGCACTGTCGGAGGGGCAGTACTGAGGGAGCGCCGCACTGTCGGAGGGGCAGTGCTGAGGGAGCGCCGCACTGTCGGAGGGGCAGTGCTGAGGGAGCGCCGCACTGTCGGAGGGGCAGTACTGAGGGAGCGCCGCACTGTCGGAGGGGCAGTACTGAGGGAGCGCCGCACTGTGGGAGGGGCAGTACTGAGGGAGCGCCGCACTGTCGGAGGGACAGTACTGAGGGAGCGCCGCACTGTCGGAGGGGCAATGCTGAGGGAGCGCCGCACTGTCGGAGGGGCAGTGCTGAGGGAGCGCCACACTGTCGGAGGGGCAGTGCTGAGGGAGCGCCACACTGTCGGAGGGGCAGTGCTGAGGGAGCGCCACACTGTCGGAGGGGCAGTGCTGAGGGAGCGCCACACTGTCGGTGCATCTTTCGGATGAGATGTTAAACCGAGGTCCCGTCTGCTCTCAGGTGGATGTAAAAGATCCCGCGACACTATTTTGAAGAAGAGCAGGGGAGTTCTCCCCGGTGTCCTGGGGTCAATATTTATCCCTCAATCAACATCACTAAAACAGATTATCTGGTCATTATCACATTGCTGTTTGTGGGAGCTTGCTGTGCGCAAATTGGCTGCTACGGCTACATTACAAGTAACTACACTCCTAAAGTACTTCATTGGCTGTAAAGCGCTTTGGGAGGTCCTAAGGTGGTGAACGGCGCTATAGAAATGCACGTCTTTCTTTTCTTTCTTGAATCGAGAAAAGCAGGGGAGAAGCAGACGAGAGGGAAGGAAGGACCTGCTACTCTGCACGACATGGGAAAGCACTCCGGGAGTGACTCCGTGGCCTCATTTGTAGAGTAGGTAGAGTTGTTGGCTAGAAGTCGTGACGAGGAGAAATCTCCCCCTCCCCTCCCCTCCCCTCCCCTCCCCCTCCCCCTCCCCCTCCCCCTCCCCTCCAGGATTCACAAAGATTTTACACCAAGGGCACTCCTGCACATTTTGCTCGTTAACCTTCTTTATTTCCTGAAGTTTCTAAGAATCTTCAGAACATTCACAGGTACCCAATTAAAGCGAGAGGCACTGGGACCAGAACATCCCAACAGAAATCCCCGATCGCCTCAGGGACCTCGGACAGTTTTATCCCCTTGCACTCACTTTAGTAGAAAACGTCTTGCACGCAATCCAGGTGTGTATAAATGTGCGTGTCTATATTTACTTAACAGCTACCAACAACTTGCATTTATATAGCACCTTCACAGGAGGGTTATGGGATTAAAGATTTGACAACGAGCCACATAAGTAGAAATTAGGGCAGGTGACCAAAAGCTCGGTCAAAGAGGTAGGTTTTAAGGAGCATCTCGAAGGAGGAAAGAGAGGTAGAGAGGTGGAGAGGTTTAGGGAGTTCCAGAGCTTAGGACCCAGGCAACAGAAGGCACGGCCACCAATGGTTGAGCGATTATAATCAGGGATACTCAGGAGGGCAGAATTAGAGGAGCGCAGACATCTCGAGAGGGTTGTGGGGCTGAAGATTACAGAGATAGGGAGGGGCGAGGCCATGGAGGGATTTGTAAACAAGGCTGAGAATTTTGAAATTGAGGCGTTGCTTAACCATGAGCCAATGTTGTCATCATCAATGAAGGACCCGATGTTCCAGTCCTGAACTCCAATCAGCGAGCACAAGGGTGATGGGTGAGCGGGACTCGGTGCGAGTTAGGACACGGGGCAGCGAGCACAGGGGGTGATGGGTGAGCGGGACTTGGTGTGAGTTAGGACACGGGGCAGCGAGCACAGGGGGGTGATGGGTGAGCGGGACTTGGTGCGAGTTAGGACACGGGGCAGCGAGCACAGGGGGTGATGGGTAAGCGGGACTCGGTGCGAGTTAGGACACGGGGCAGCGAGCACAGGGAGGTGATGGGTGAGCGGGACTCGGGTCGAGTTAGGACACGGGGCAGCCGAGTTTTGGATCACCTCTAGTTTACGTAGGGTCGAATGTGAGAGGCCAGCCAAGAATGCGTTGGAATAGTCAAGTCTAGAAGTAACAAAGACATGGATGTGGGCTTGAGCAGCGGATGAGCTGAGGCAGGGCGGAGACGGGTGAGTCAGTAACCGTGGACGTAACGTTCTCGCAACAAAAACACTCGCACACTCTGCTGTTTCACTCACTATTTTACCAACAATCACAAAACAAGGTTAAACATCAAGGCTCACGCCTTGCGAATGAGTGTTAAGATTACACGATCAATAACAGTGCCGATTTTTCATTTACTGATCAGCAACACACATCTGGATTCCCAATTAGCCAGATGTAGCGAGTGGCTAACTGAGAAGAGCAGGGGAGTTCTCCCCGGTGTCCTGGGGCCAATATTCATCCCTCAATCAACATCACTAAAACAGATTATCTGGTCATTATCACATTGCTGTTTGTGGGAGCTTGCTGTGCACAAACTGTCTGCCACGTTTCCCACATTACAACAGTGACTACACTCCCAAAGTACTTAATTGGCTGTAAAGCGCTTTAAACATAGAAAATAGGTGCAGGAGTAGGCCATTCGGCCCTTCGAGCCTGCACCGCCATTCAATAAGATCATGGCTGATCATTCCCTCAGTCCCTCTTTCCTGCTTTCTCTCCATACCCCTTGATCTCTTTAGCCGTAAGGGCCATAGCTAACTCCCTCTTGAATATATCCAATGAACTGGCATCAACAACTCTCTGCGGCAGGGAATTCCACAGGTTAACAACTCTGAGTGAACATGTTTCTCCTCATCTCAATCCTAAATGGCCTACCCCTTATCCTAAGACTATGTCCCCTGGTTCTGGACTTTCCCAACATCGGGAACATTTTCCTGCATCTAACCTGTCCAGTCCCGTCAGAATCTTATACGTTTCTATGAGATCCCCTCTCATCCTTCTAAACTCCAGTGAATAAAGGCCTAGTTGATCCAGTCTCTCCTCATATGTCAGTCCAGCCATCCCTGGAATCAGTCTGGTGAACCTTCGCTACACTCCCTCAATAGCAAGAACGTCCTTCCTCAGATTAGGAGACCAAAACTGAACACAATATTCCAGGTGAGGCCTCATCAAGGCCCTGTACAACTGCAGTAAGACCTCCATGCTCCTATACTCAAATGCCCTAGCTATGAAGGCCAACATACCATTTGCCTTCTTCACCGCCTGCTGTACCTGCATGCCAACTTTCAATGACTGATGAACCATGACACCCAGGTCTCGATGCACCTCCCCTTTTCCTAATCTGCCACCATTCAGATAATATTCTGCCTTCGTGTTTTTGCCCCCAAAATGGATAAGCTCACATTTATCCACATTATACTGCATCTGCCATGCATTTGCCCACTCACCTAACCTGTCCAAGTCACCCTGCAGCCTCTTAGCGTCCTCCTCACAGCTCACACCGCCACCCAGTTTAGTGTCATCTGCAAACTTGGAGAGATTACACTCAATTCCTTCATCTAAATCATTAATGTATATTGTAAAGAGCTGGGGTCCCAGCACTGAGCCCTGCGGCACTCCACTAGTCACTGCCTGCCATTCTGAAAAGGACCTGTTTATCCCAACTCTCTGCTTCCTGACTGCCAACCAGTTCTCTATCCACATCAGTACATTACCCCCAATACAATGCGCTTTGATTTTGCACACCAATCTCTCGTGCGGGACCTTGTCAAAAGCCTTTTGAAAGTCCAAATACACTACATCCACTGGTTCTCCCGTGTCCACTCTGCTAGTTACATCCTCAAAAAATTCCAGAAGATTCGTCAAGCATGATTTCCCTTTCATAAATCCATGCTGACTTGGTCCGATCCTGTCACTGCTTTCTAAATGCGCTGCTATTTCATCCTTAATGATTGATTTCAACATTTCCCCCACTACCGATGTCAGGCTAACCGGTCTATAATTACCCGTTTTCTCTCTCCCGCCTTTTTAAAAAAGTGGTGTTACATTAGCTACTCTCCAGTCCATAGGAACTGATCCAGAGTCGATAGACTGTTGGAAAATGATCACCAATGCAGCCACTATCTCTCGGGCCACTTCCTTAAATACTCTGAGATGCAGACTATCAGGCCCCAGGGATTTATCGGCCTTCAATCCCATCAATTTCCCTAACACAATTTCCTGCCTAATAAGGATAGCCTTTAGTTCCTCCTTCTCACTAGACCCACTGTCCCAGAGTACATTCAGATCTCCGCCCCTTCCCCTGCAGCCCCCCCCTCCCCCCCCCCGATATCCCCGCCCCCTCTCCCGCAGCCTATGGTGGGACATCCGGCGGTCATGAAAGGCGCTATATAAATGCAAGCCTTTCTGTTTTTAACTGGACTGGACTAGACTCTGCTACAAGCCATTAATCGGCCGCCAATCACAACACACATCACAGATTCCGAGATACTACGGGAGTCTCTGAGGCTAGAAATGTAGCCTGGTGGGTAAATGCAGCACTAACCCCCAGCACGGCTGTGATCAGGAAAGTCCATGCTCTGCGCTGAGTTAAGAGTGAGGCAACGGGACTGCAGCGGTTCAAGAAGGCGGCTCACCGCACACCACCTTCTCGAGGGCGATTCGGGATGGGAAATAAATGCCGGCCTTGCCAGCAACGCCCACATCCCAGGAACAAATCTCTTTTCAAAAACTGGCCCGGTTACCTGCTTGGGTAGAGGGTAAAAAATGTCTGACAGAATTCCCACTCCTAGCCGCGAGCAAAGTGCATTTGCTCAGGCATTGGGTGACCCCAGTAGTGCCAGGTGGGGGTTAAAAGGCCCATTGTCCCACACCGGAGATTTGAACAACCGGCAATGTGACGTTATCCACTTTGGTAGGAAAAATAGAAAAGCGGAGCATTTTTTAAATGGTGAGAGATTGGAAAATGTTGGTGTTCAGAGGGACCTGGGTGTCCCTGTACACCAATCACTGAAAGTTAACATGCAGGTACCGCAAGCAATTCAGAAAGCAAATGGTATGTTGGCCTTTATTACAAGAGGATTTGAGTTTAAGAGTAAAGGCATCTTATTGCAATTATATCGGGCCCTGGGGAGACCACACCTGTAGTATTGCGTACAGCTTTGGTCTCCTTACCTAAGGAAGGATATACTTACCATAGAGGGAGTGCAATGAAGGTTCACCAGACTGATTCCTGGGATGGGGGGATTGTCCTATGAGGAGAGATTGAGCAGACTAGGCCGATATTCCCTAGAGATTAGAAGAATGAGGTGATCTCATTGAACCGTACACAATTCTTACAGGGCTTGACAGGGTAGATGCAGGGAGGATGTTTCCCCCCGGGCTGGGGAGTCTAGAACCAGGGGTCACAGTCTCAGGATAAGGGGTCGGCCATTTAGGATTGAGATGAGGAGAAACTTCTTCGCTCAGAGGGTGGTGAATCTTTGGAATTCTCTGCCCCAGAGGGCTATGGAGGCTCAGTCGCTGAGTATATTCCAGACAGAAATCGATAGATTTTTGGAGATTAAAGGAACCGAGGGATATGGGGATCGGGCGGGAAAGTGGAGTTGAGGTCGAAGATCAGCCATGATCTCACTGAATGGCGGAGCAGGCTCGAGGGGCCGAATGGCCGACTCCTGCTCCTAATTCTTATGTCAGTCGGGTGAGGGGGCTGGACAGTGGCGGGAGTGGTCGAGTGAGGGAGCGCGGACTGCAGAGGCGAGCAGTCACTGGCGGTGCCTTTAACACAGAGAGCTTCCTCCAGCCTCCTGCATACATCATCATCATAGGCAGTCCCTCGGAATCGAGGAAGACTTGCTCCCACGCTTAAAATGAGTCCTTAGGTGGCTAAACAGTCCAATACGAGAACCACAGTCCCTGTCACAGGTGGGACAGACAGTGGTTGAGGGAAGGGGAGGGTGGGACTGGTTTGCCGCACGCTCCTTCCGCTGCCTGCGCTTGGTTTCTGCATGCTCTCGGCGACGAGACTCGAGGTGCTTAGCGCCCTCCCAGATGCACTTCCTCCACTTAGGGCGGACTGGTCTTTGGCCAGGGACTCCCAGGTGTCGGTGGGGGTGTTGCAATTTATCAGGGAGGCTTTGAGGGTGGTCCTTGTAACGTTTCCTCTGCCCACCTTTGGCTCGTTTGCCGTGAAGGAGTTCCGAGTAGAGCGCTTGCTTTGGGAGTCTCGTGTCTGGCATTCGGACAATGTGGCCTGCCCAGCGGAGCTGATCGAGTGTGGTCAGTGCTTCAATGCTGGGGATGTTGGCCTGGTCGAGGACGCTAACGTTTGTCCTCCCAGGGGATTTTCAGGATCTTGTGGAGACATCGTTGGTGGTATTTCTCCAGCGATTTGAGGTGTCCACTGTACATGGTCCATGTCTTTGATCCATACAGAAGATCTCCTGCACACACACACACACACACACACACACACACACAGGAGCTGTCCCCAGCACGCAATCACCAACAGTAGCTATGTGAAGAGAAAGGTTCAATTGGATCAGCTAAAAGCGGCTTACCGGACCTGTCACTCAGCATTTTCTGAAATTGATTTCCTGCACTTGTGGAGTCTGAATGCTCACAGGCAATCACTGTTGCCCTGGCAACCCGTAACCAGACCCGCTAAAAATGCAAAAATAAAACACAAAATAGGTTTATCAATCCTAATAAGCAAGAGGACATTCTCTGCCACGAGACACAGACACAGATCAAGATCCATTACGTTGCCCCCTCCAGTGTGGCTTCATTTTTGCTCTTCAAATGAGTCTGGTTAGCATAAAATTCCCGTAAAATATAAACCCGAGAAAGAATATTCTGCTCAAAATCCAGCCGGCCTTATCGCTTCAGCCCTGATGTTACTGACTGCGAGGGGATATTAGGAGAAAAATACTTTTTTTTTAGGCGAGGAGAAATTGCTCCAGGTGTTGGCAACACTGGAAACAGATTCCTTCCAGCTAGTCTCTAGTCATTGGCTGGTTGCAGAATCCAGACCGGTCCAATGCGTTAAACCACGAGCTACACCTGGTTACCTGGGAATCCAGATGTGCACTCCGGATTAGTATTTCAGTGACGACAACCCAAATGTCACCAACATAGCACAAACGGAGGTGCCGTCTTTCGGATGAGACATTAAACCGAGGCCCTGTCTGCTCTCTCGGGTGGATGTAAAAGATCCCATGACACTATTTCGAAGAAGAGCAGGGGAGTTCTCCTCGGTGTCCTGGGGCCAATATTTATCCCTCAATCAACATCACTAAAACAAATGATCTGGTCATTATCACATTACTGTTTGAGGGAGCTTGCTGTGCGCAAATTGGCTGCCGCGTTTCCCACATTACAACAGTGACTGCACTCCAAAAGTGCTTCATTAGCTGCAAAGCGTTTGGGACATCCGATGGTCGTGAAAGGCGCTATAAAAATGCAAGTATTTCTTTTTTCTATTTGAATCGCCCGGCCCAGGGACATCAGCCTCATACACGAGTTTTATTTTCCTACCTAACTTTGGTCGCTGCTCTCGCTGGGCTCCAGTTCCGTGAGTGCTGGTTCCTCAATTCGTGGAACATCAACACTGGGTTTCAAAAGAAAAAGAGTTCCATTCATATAGCGCCTTCTACGACCACCGGACATGTAGTTACTGCTGTAATGTAGGAAACGCAGCAGCCAATTTGCGCACAGCAAGCTCCCACACACAGCAATGTGATAATGACCAGATAATCTGTTTTAGTAATGTTGGTTGAGGGATAAATATTGACCCCAGGACACCGGGGAGAACTCCCCTGCTCTTCTTCGAAATAGCGCTGTGGGTACATCCACTTGCAAGGGTAGTCGTCTCATCCGAAAGATGGCCCCTCCGACAGTGCGGCGCTCCTTCAGTACTGCCCCTCCGACAGTGTGGCACTCCCTCAGTAGTGCCCCTCCGACACTCCCTCAGTACTGCCCCTCCGACAGTGCGGCGCTCCCTCAGTACCACCCCTCCGACAGTGCGGCGCTCCCTCAGTACCGCCCCTCCGACAGTGCGGCGCTCCCTCAGTACCGCCCCTCCGACAGTGCGGCGCTCCCTCAGTACCGCCCCTCCGACAGTACGGTGCTCCCTCAGCACCGTCCCTCCGACAGTGCGGTGCTCCCTCAGCATTGCCCCTCCGACAGTGTAACACTCCCTCAGCACTGCACTGGGAATGTCAGCCTGGATTTTGTGCTCAAGTCCCTGGAGTGGGACTTGAACCCACGACCTTCTGACTCAGAGGCGAGAGAGGGAGTGCTGCCCACTGAGCCACAGGCAACACATCAGGATCGTGTGTGCTCCATGCCGTGTGTGGAGACGGACCTGGTCCCCGATAGTCTCTGCACTCGAACATACGGAAATATTCAAACATTTTTCCCACCAGAAGAAGCAGGCCAGAGACCAGAGTTTTTTTTTTTTTTTAAAACATTTTCTCTCCTCCTCAAGCCTCTCGCTGGGGTGTAGTCCTCGTGGACGGTAGCAAAACCCTCATCAAAATGGGCCACTTGTCACACCCAAAGCTGGAAAATGAGTGTCGTGGGGCTAATCGACCACGGGGGGGGGGGGCACAGACAGGTCGACTGCTGTCCTCGCCCAATGTTCAGGTGTGTTTCAGCAAGGCTCGCTCGATTGGGACCGGGAACAGAGGCAATCTCTGATCTTCCTCTCCAGTAGCCCCGGGGAGGGCCAAGCTCAACTGATACAGCCCCTACCGTCCACCCAGCTGCAAACGGCCAACGCACCACACAGGAGGGACAAAGCCAGAGGTGCCAAACCTCCGGGAGTGCCCAGCGATTGAAGGTTAATCTCCTGGACACCGCTGTGAGCAAAAGACCCGGGAGATAACAATCAGAGGTGCATGTCAAAGAATTGTGTGGGGTATTTTCTTCCATTTACTTTGAACACTTTTAAGAACAAAAGAACAGAAGAATTCGGAGCAGGAGTCGGCCATTCGGCCCCTCGAGCCTGCTCCACCATTCAATAAGATCACGGCTGATCTTCGACCTCAATTCCACATTCCCGCCCGATCCCCATATCCCTCGATTCCCTTAATATCCAAAAGTCTATCGATCTCAGCCTTGAATATACTCAACGACTGAGCCTCCACAGCCCTCTGGGGCAGAGAATTCCAAAGATTCACCACCCTCTGAGTGAAGAAATTCCTCCTCATCTCAGTCCTAAATGGCCGACCCCTTATCCTGAGACTGTGACCCCTGGTTCTAGACTCCCCAGCCCGGGGGAAACACCCTCCCTGCATCTACCCTGTCAAGCCCTGTAAGAATTTTATATGTTTCAATGAGATCACCTCTCATTCTTCGAAACTCTAGAGAATATCGGCCTAGTCTACTCAATCTCTCCTCATAGGACAATCCCCCCATCCCAGGAATCAGTCTGGTGAACCTTCGTTGCATTCCCTCCATGGCAAGTATATCCTTCCTTAGGTAAGGAGACCAAAACTGTACACAATACTCCAGATGCAGTCTCACCAGGGCCCGATATAATTGCAGTAAGACGCCTTTACTCTTATACTCAAATCCTCTTGTAATAAAGGCCAACATAGCATTTGCTTTCTTAATTGCTTGCGGTACCTGCGTGTTAACTTTCGGTGATTGGTGTACAGGGACACCCAGGTCCCTCTGAACACCAACATTTCCCAATCTCTCACCATTTAAAAAATACTTTTGTTGGTTAGTTGTCAAAATATTGCAGATGAGGTCCGGGGTGGGGGGGGGGCAGGCTGTTTGACCGGCAGGTCGGGGGGGGGGGGGCAACCTTCAGGAATCCATCGAACCACAGTAGGCCCCCGACACCAAGCCTGGGTGGGTAGGCCCCAACATCGCCCTGGGGAATTTGTACACGGGCTGGCTTCAACGACTGAAGTCAGATGTGGCTGGTTGCCATGACAATGAAAGAAAGACTAATGAGATCCAACTGAGGGAGATGCTTTCTTCGTAATAGAGATTGTGAACTCCTAACCTCGCCCATCATCCAGGTCAGGCATTACAATATACAGTAGTTAATGAAATACAAAATTTATAGGGAGCAGTTAATCAGGCTTCAAATTAAGGACATGATACGCTGGTTGAAATAATGATCTGCATTAAACTGATCTCTTCCTCCGCTGCCGATTGACTGCCGCATGACCCAATGTTCCCACTCGCCCACTGGAGGTCGTGTTGGGTTGGGTTAAACGAGGATCGCACCGATAACAGCAACACTCGCACTATCACGAGGGAATCTGTTCAACAACAATACCTTGTGTTTATAGTCTGTCTTTCACACAGCAAAACCTCCCAAGACTCGTCACAGCAACGTGCAATCAAGCACAATTCGACATTGAGCCACACAAGATGAAATTCGGCAGGCACGGACACAAAAGGGCCGATGACCTCCTTCTGCGCGGTAAATTTTTGCTGATTCTACAATTAGGGCAGCTCACCAAACCATGTGGGAGAGGTAGGTTTTAAGGAGTGTCTTTAATGGAGGAGAGAGAGAGTCAGAGAGGTTTAGGGAGGGAGTTCCAGAGCTTGGGGCCCAGGTAGCCGAAGGCACGGCCACCGATGGTGGAGCGATTATAATCAGGGATGCTCAGGAGGGCAGAATTAGAGGAGTGCAGACATCTCGGGGGGGTTGTGGGGTTGGAGGAGATTACAGAGATAGAGAGGGGCGAGAGCCATGGAGGGATTTAAAGAAAAGGATGAGAATTTTGAAATCGAGGCTTTGCTTAACCGGGAGCCGATGTAGGTCAGCGAGCACAGAGGGTGATGGGTGAGCGGGACTCGGTGTGAGTTAGGCCACGGGGCACAGGGGGTAGTGGGTGAGCGGGACTCGGTGCGAGTTAGGACACGGGGCAGCGAGCACAGGGGGTGGTGGGTGAGCGGGACTCGCTGTGAGTTAGGACACGGGGCAGCTGGGTTTTGGACGAGCGCAGGTTTACGGTGGAGATGCACCCGCGGAGTGGTATGTGTGAGGGATGGGAACCGTTTTCCAGATGAACCTGCTCTCCCAGTTTCCTTCCCCTGTCCTGGCTCCCGCTGGGGAACAGTCCCACAGACGGCACTCCGGGTATCCAACCCAACTCGCCATTCTTTCCACGTAGGTCGGGATGGCAAGGGACAAGCTGTTTGACTGTGGTGGTCGTCGCCGCTGGGCCCGGACAAACTCCTGCACAGGCGAGGTTTCCAACACAGATACAGTGGGAACAACATGACTGTAAGTTTGCCCTCCCCATCCTGTCCTCGCCTGGAGACACGGAGCCCGACTCAGAAGCCCCGACCCCTGTCTGGGCTTCGATCAGCTCTCACACCTGGGGCCTCCCACCCCATTTTGCAACTGCAGCCCTTCCCAAGCTCCTCGAAGGCTCCATCCACTCTATAACTTTTGATTGCAGCGCACAGTAAAGCAGGCGACATATGAATTGGGAGCAGGAGTCGGCCATTCGGCCCCTCGAGCCTGCTCCGCCATTTAATGAGACATGGCTGATCTTCGACCTCAACTCCACTTTCCTGCACTATCTCCATGTCCCTTGATTCCCTTAATATCCAAAAATCTATTGACCTCTGTCTTGAATATACTCAACGACTGAGCCTCCACAGCCCTCCGGGGCAGAGAATTCCAAAGATTCACCACCCTCTGAGTGAAGAAGTTTCTCCTCATCTCAGTCATAAATGGCCGACCCCTTATCCTGACACTGTGACCCCTGGTTCTAGACTCCCCAGCCCGGGGGAAACATCCTCCCTGCATCTACCCTGTCAAGCCCTGTAAGAATTGTGTATGGTTCAATGAGATCACCTCTCATTCTTCGAAACTCTAGAGAATATAGGCCTAGTCTGCTCAATCTCTCCTCATAGGACAATCTCCCCATCCCAGAAATCAGTCTGGTGAACCTTCGTTGCACTCCCTCTATGGCAAGTATATCCTTCCTCAGGTAAGGAGACCGACACTGTACACAATACTCCAGGTGTGGTCTCACCAGGGCCCGATATAATTGCAGTAAGATGTCTTTACTCTTATACTCAAATCCTCCTGTAATAAAGGCCAACATAGCATTTCAACAGCCCAAGACCTGACAAGACGCCAAGCTGCCAAAGTCCTGATTAAAGATTAATACTTGTTGCTGAGACAGGTGAACATCAGGACCCAATATCCGGCCCCATTCCACAACACCAGGCTCAAGCTGTTAGCTCGCCACCACCAGGCGAGCTAACTGAGTATTTCCAACCTGTCTGCCGCTGAGTGACAGGATAATAACCGAAACAGACCTTGAATGCGAGCAGGGACAGACAAACATGTCAAGTTATAAAGAGAAAACCTTGTTCCACGTCATATCTCTTACAAACATCTCAAAGCATTCACATACAATGCATTAATTGAAACCGCACTGACATGTCGGCAAACATGGCAACCACAGAAGTTATGATGACCACACCTGGAGTACTGCGCACAGTTCTGGTCTCTGTATTTAAGGAAAGATACACTTGCACTGGAGGCAGTTCAGAGAAGGTTCACTCGGTTGATTCCTGAGATAAAGGGATCGTCTTATGAAGAAAGGTTAGCAGGTTGGACCTGTACTCATTGGAGTTCAGGAGAATGAGAGGTGATCTTATTGAAATGTATAAGATTCTGAGGGGGCTCGACAGGGTAGATGCAGAGAGGGTGTTTCCCCTCGTGGGGGAATCTAGAACTAGGGGGCATAGTCTCAGAATAAGGGGTTGCCCATTTAAGACGGAGATGAGGAGGAATTTCTTCTCTCAGAGGGTCGTGAATCTGTGGAATTCTCTGTCCCAGAGAGCTGTGGAGGCTGGGTCATTGAATATATTTAAGGTGGAGATAGACAGATTTTTGAGCGATAAGGGAGTGAAGGGTTATGGGGAGTGGGCGGGGAAGTGGAGCTGAGTCCATGATCGGATCAGCCGTGATCTTATTGAATGGCAGAGCAGGCTCGAGGGGCCGAATGGCCGACTCCTGCTCCTATTTATGTTATTGTGGGATACCAGCCTCTCCCTCTGCACCACGCCCAGCAGGACCCACCCCAGCGGGATCTCTGAGCACCCCACACTTTTCTGACCAGCCACGGAGAAAGAAAAGCAATCAGGAAGGAGAATCGTAAAATGGAATAGGAATTTACAAGGCTATTTCCCGGACTAAATGGGCAGACAGACACACTCGTAAAACCAGCCACACCTGCCAAGACGCTGAGAGAGTACTGGCGCCCCAGCCAGGAACATTCCTCCAGTCTTTCCGAAGATATAATTACAGAGCCTCTATCGATACCAACCAGAGTGCACCACATCAACAACTTGTATTTATATAGCGCCTTTAAGGTAGTGAAACGACCCAAGGCGCTTTTTGCAGGAGATATAAATTTGACACCGAGCCGCATAAGTAGAAATTAGCACAAAGCTTGGTCAAAGAGGGAGGTTTTAAGGAGCGTCTTGAAGGAGGAAAGAGAGGTGGAGAGGTTTAGGGAGTTCCAGAGCTTGGGGCACAGGCAACAGAAGGCACGGCCACCGATGGTGGAGTGATTATAATCAGGGATGCTCAGGAGGGCAGAATTAGAGGAGCGCAGACATCTGGGGGGTTGCGGGGCTGGAGGAGATTACATAGCTAGTGAGGGGCGAGGGCCATGGAGGGATTTGAAAACAAGGATGAGAATTTTGAAATCGAGGCTTGCTTAACCGGGGGTCAATGTAGGTCAGCGAGCACAGGGGGTGATGGGTGAGTGGGACTCGGTGCGAGTTAGGACACGGGGCAGCGAGCACAGGAGGTGATGGGTGAGCGGGACTCGGTGCGAGTTAGGACACGGGGCAGCGAGCACAGGGGGTGATGGGTGAGCGGGACTCGGTGCGAGTTAGGACACGGGGCAGCGAGCACAGGGGGTGATGGATGAGCGGGACTCGGTGCGAGTTCGGACACGGGGCAGCGAGCACAGGGGGTGATAGGTGAGCAGGACTTGGTGCGAATTTGGACAAGGGGCAGCGAGCACAGGGGGAGATGGGTGAGCGGGACTCGGTGCGAGTTAGGACACGGGGCAGCGAGCACAGGGGGTGATGGATGAGCGGGACTCGGTGCGAGTTAGGACACGGGGCAGCGAGCACAGGGGGTGATGGATGAGCGGGACTCGGTGCGAGTTCGGACACGGGGCAGCGAGCACAGGGGGTGATAGGCGACCGGGACTTGGTGCGAATTTGGACAAGGGGCAGCGAGCACAGGGGGAGATGGGTGAGCGGGACTGGGTGTGAGTTAGGACACGGGGCAGCGAGTACAGGGGGTGATGGGTGAGAGTTAGGACACGGGGCAGCCCCAGTTTTGGATCACCTCTAGTTTACGTAGGGTAGAATGTGGGAGGCCAGTAAGGAGTGCGTTGGAATAGTCAAGTCTGGAGGTAACAAAGGCATTGATGAGGGCTTCAGCAGCAGATGAGCTGAGGCAAGGGTGGAGACGGGTAGTGTTACGGAGGTGGGGTTGTGAGATGGGGGGTTTGAGGGTTGGGGAGGGGATGTGGGAGGGGGTCACTGCAGATAAACAGTCACTCGAAGTCCGACCATAACAGCAACTGATTTTACAACATCTCAAATTATTCATACTCTCCCTCAAGCCTTCAAATTGCTTTTTACCAATTTGTGCCGCGGTTATTATATTTGACAAGGGTGGCAGTTCTTGACAAATTTCTCTAATGTTTATATTAGAAGCACAGATTCTGTTTGATGAAGGAAGCTGTCTGAATAATTACTCGCAATCAATACAATCGAATTCTGCTAAAGAGACAATTAAGAACTTAACGTGATGGGGAGTATGTGTGTGCGTGCGCACGTGACTGTGTGCGCGTGCGTCAGTATGCGCACGCGTACGAGAGAGAGGGTGCGCGAGCGCGTGCGTGCGGGGGAAGAGAGTGTGAGCATGTGCGAGAGAGAGTGTGTGAGAGCGAGCAAGAGCGAGAGTGTGAGTGTGAGAGAGAGGTTGTTCCATAGTTCCCCATCCTTGTTCAAGTGTCCAGTTTCCAGGTTAGTGAGTGGCGGAAGGCTAGTTGGCCACAGAAGGCGTCACAGCCAGACCCAATCAGGATCATGCTGAGGAATGGGAAGCCGGGCCCCTCCCCGCCACCCTGCTCAGAGGTGCTGAAACAAACTGTGGCAATCAATTGTTGCCCCAGACTTCACCAAGCCGGCACAGACTGTGGCCAAAACCCATGAGCCTCCTGTCTGTCGGGGTTAGTGTGTACAGGGAGCTCCCTTCTCCAGCAGGGTCATCGGGGGAAAACTAACTCTCCCTTCATGCAAAAGGTGCACAGAAGCCAAGTCTCCGACTCTAACTGGTGCTTCAAACGATGGAACTCCCCATCTCACTCAGCCTGCTCTCCCTCCCACTGTCGACAAGCTCTGAACCCAAGCTTGGCGTCACCAAACCATGGCTCAATTTACCTCATAGAAAGGACGACTTGCATTTCGATAGCGCCTTTCACAACCTCAGCACATCCCAAAGCGCCCTAGAGCCAATGAAGTACTTTCTCGAAGTGCAGTCACTGTAGTAATGTAGGAAACACGGCAACCAACCTCGGTTTAACGTCTCATCCGGAAGACGGCACCTCCGACAGTACGGCGCTCCCTCAGCACTGCCCCTCCGACAGTGCGGCGCTCCCTCAGCACTGCCCCTCCGACAGTGCGGCGCTCCCTCAGCACTGCCCCTCCGACAGTGCGGCACTCCCTCAGCACTGCCCCTCCGACAGTACGGCGCTCCCTCAGCACTGCCCTTCCGACAGTGCGGCGCTCCCTCAGTACTGCCCCTCCGACAGTGCGGCGCTCCCTCAGCACTGCCCCTCCGACAGTGCGGCACTCCCTCAGCACTGCCCCTCCGACAGTACGGCGCTCCCTCAGCACTGCCCTTCCGACAGTGCGGCGCTCCCTCAGCACTGCCCCTCCGACAGTGCGGGGCTCCCTCAGCACTGCCCCTCCGACAGTGCGGCGCTCCCTCAGTACTGCCCCTCCGACAGTGCGGCGCTCCCTCAGCACTGTCCCTCCGACAGTGCGGCACTCCCTCAGCACTGCCCCTCCGACAGTGCGGCGCTCCCTCAGCACTGCCCCTCCGACAGTGCGGCGCTCCCTCAGTACTGCACTGGGAGTGTCAGCCTGGATTTGCATGCTCAAGTCCCTGGAGTGGGACTCGAACCCACAACCTTCTGACTCAGAGAGGAGAAAGAGACAGATACCCACTGAGCCACGGCTGACACCTAGCTTGACAAGATCGGAGAGGGCAGCCGTGGAATTGTGATCGAGATGGGTCCGCAAATGCCCCGTTCTGTAAGAGCCGTGAACAGCTCCAAGAGGCGACCACGGCCCGGTGAGGACTCACCGCTCAGTCGGCGCGGAGCGGCCGCCATTTTGTCAACTGCCCTCCTTTATTTTTGCAGCGGTATACGTGACCGCCCCGGCCGCTTTCCCGCCCCCTCGGGCACACGCCGACCCCTCACCGACCCCCCCCTTTGCTCCCCCACGCGGGAAATTGCCCCGCTCGGTGCCCCCGACGGGAAGCTTCTTGCGGCTGGGGAGGGCGCGTCCGCCCTTAAAGGGGTCGGCGCACTGGTGTGGTCGCCATTTTTTTTTTGATGGTCGGCCCGACCATGGCGGCCACGGGTTCGGCCGGGGGGCCTCCAACAGGCTGCCCGACAATGGCGGCCCCTCGTGTGTGCGTCGGACCACCGGCCCGGCCGAAGCCCCCGTCGCCCCCCCCGGTGGGCCCAGAGCTCGCAGCGGCCCGCCCCTTTAACACGCGACGCGCTGATGACTCGGAGCGACTCCAACACAAAGGGTAAAAGAGCAGAATATCGCCGGAGAAAACACTTAAAAGAATCGGTGAGAACACTGCGCCTGGGGCAGCGGTGTCGGCCCCGTGGCCTCGCAGCGTGGGGAGCGGGGGACTGGTACAGGAACAATGGCGGTCCACGCCAGTCGAGGAATGTGCGCTGCAACAGAAAGCGCCAGGTATTGCAGCCTCCCGCTTGACGGTTAAAGCTGTCAATCATTGCTGAGTGCAGACAAGTCCCTGATGAGTTCCCTTCTGTTGCCAATCAGCTCGGATATCACGTTATCAACAGTGAGCTGATTAGTGTTGGACCTAATTGCTTGCGTATGATGCTAACCTAATATTGAGCCCGACTGTTGGAGCACATGAGGGACATTTAACGTCAGCTTTGATTTTCTTGCATCTTTTTCAGACCCGGGGGCCAATGTTAATTTTTTTTGTTTGGGGGGGGGGGGGGGGGGGGGGAAGAGGGGGGTGGGTTTGGTCACATTTCGGCGTAACTGGGTCCCCTGCCGATGTACCGCCCCCGACCCGTGCCCTGGTAACTGAGCGCGAGCTGCATTAAACCCCCCTGCGCGGCAAGACGGAAGTTTCAGGCTGATGCTCCGCTTTGTGTTTGAGCACCACGGGTCTCGTCGCCGAGAGTGCGCAGGCAGCGGAAAGAGCGTGCGGCAAACCTGTCCCACCCACCCTTGCCCTCAACGACTATCTGTCCGACCCGTGACAGAATCTGTGGCTCTCGCATTGGACTGTTCAGCCACCAAAGAACTCACTTCAGGAGTGGAAGTCTTCCTCGATTCTGAGGGACTGCCTATGATGATTGTTTCCCAATATTCCCCTGCCTCCGCTACCAAGGCTGCTGGCTCCTGCTGGAGTAGGCCGAGGTCCGTTGCCATGGGAACCCAGCGGGCCTCAGTTGCTAAGGGGGCCCCCGCTGGCGGCCACTTGCACGAGTGAACCCGCTGGGGCCAATTCCCCTCACAAGGAACACTCCCCCCGCCTTCCCCCTCGTCCCGCCCCAGTGTGGTGCTGAGTCATACAGACCAGGCAGGCCCCAGGGTCGCTCGCTAGCCGGGCTTGACCGGAACACCGTGAACGTGGCCCAGCGACTGCGGCCGGAGAGAGCAGGCAGACAGGCACCAGGCCTGGGCCAGCATTGAGCACCCCCTGAATGGCCTGGCAACATTCTGCACCCCTCCACGAGACAGAACCTGAAGCAGAGAGGGAAGAGAGTAATTTGCGGGAATCAAACAAGTCTCACCGCAATCCCGCCGCTCACTGGGAACCGGAGCGCGAGGGGTTACTGGAACGGATGGCCTGTATTGATTCTCCGATTGTTGGGGGATGTGGTGTAGCCTGAATGAATCGCTCGTGTCTAATCACTGCCGCGTGACTGGGGCTCTGCTCCCTGGGTGTCTCAGCCAAACAGCACCAGTCGCGAAAGCTGCCAGCGTCAGCCTTGCAGCTCGCTCCTACAGCACAGGAGGAGGCCATTCGGCCCATCGAATCCCTTTCGAAAAGCAATCCAGTTAGTCCCACTCCCCCCGCTCTTTCCCCGTATCCCTGCAACATTTTCTTCTTCGAAGATTTATCCAATTCCCTTCTGAAGACTGCTATTGAGTCAGTCTCCATCGCCCGATTAGGCAGCGCACTCCAGACCCTAACCACTCGCTGCGTAGGAACATTTTTCCTCATGTCGCCTCTGGTCCTTTTACCAATCGCCGTGAATCTGTGGCCCCTGGTTACCGGCTCTTCAGCCACTGGCCACACCTTGATGAGGAATCTCTTAGTGTGCGTCTCGGTTGCACCAATGAAGCCGCTGTGGGAGATTGGCATTTCCCTGTGGGAAAATCACCGACGATCCCGATATTTCAGGATCAATTCTCATCAGCTCTTTACACTGCAATTAAATCGGTGCTGGTCTGTATCTCAACTCCATTTACCCGCCCTGGCTCTGAATCCCGTGAGTCCCAACAAAACTTTATCGTTCTCGGTTCTTGAAAGCTCCAATTATCCCCCAGCACCCACAGTCTTTTGCAGGAGGGCGTTCCAAATTTCTAGGACCCTTTGTGTGGGAAAAGTGCTTCACCATTTCTCTTGCAAATGGTCCAGCTCGAAGGTTAACATTATGTCTCCTGGCTCTTGATTCCCCCACCAGAGGAGACAGTTCCTCCATATCTACCCGAATCAAATCCTTTTACGCAGGATATACGGCCCAACCAGTCCATGCCGGCGTTTATGCTCCACTCGAGCCTCCTCCCGTCTTTCCTCATCTAAATCTATCAGGTGACCCGGCCTCTCCACCAGCACGCGGTGAGCACAATGGCTGTGGTCACCCTGACCTCTCCTCCTTCCACAAAATGGACCTCTGACCTTCCCAATGCCTGCCCCCAGCCAGGCCTCAGATCACTTACCATCTCGCCGTAGGCAACTAGGCCCATACAGCCGTGCCTGGTCTCCAGTCGTCTCAGACCCCCTTGGACCAAGACCTCGCTCTGCTAAGCCCGTGTGGTAGCCGGTGTACAACGACCACCCCGCGCTAAAAGAACTCACGCACTTGGCATCTTCCACTCCTCTAACGTGAAGCTCGGGACTTGGAACATCAAGACCCTCATGGACAACTCCAACAGCGACAGGCCGGAACGCCGCACCACCACAGTTGCCCGGGAACGATCAGCATAACCCTCTATTCCCTTCTCCCTCATATTCTCATCTAGTCTCCCCATGCATCATAGAAACATAGAAACATAGAAAATAGGTGCAGGAGTAGGCCATTCGGCCCTTCTAGCCTGCACCGCCATTCAATGAGTTCATGGCTGAACATTCAACTTCAGTACCCCATTCCTGCTTTCTCGCCATACCCCTTGATCCCCCTAGCAGTAAGGACCTCATCTAACTCCTTTTTGAATATATTTAGTGAATTGGCCTCAACAACTTTCTGTGGTAGAGAATTCCACAGGTTCACCACTCTCTGGGTGAAGAAGTTCCTCCGCATCTCGGTCCTAAATGGCTTACCCCTTATCCTTAGACTGTGACCCCTGGTTCTGGACTTCCCCAACATTGGGAACATTCTTCCTGCATCTAACCTGTCTAACCCCGTCAGAATTTTATATGTTTCTATGAGGTCCCCTCTCATTCTTCTGAACTCCAGTGAATACAAGCCCAGTTGATCCAGTCTTTCTTGATAGGTCAGTCCCGCCATCCCGGGAATCAGTCTGGTGAACCTTCGCTGCACTCCCTCAATAGCAAGAATGTCCTTCCTCAGGTTAGGAGACCAAAACTGTACACAATACTCCAGGTGTGGCCTCACCAATGCCCTGTACAACTGTAGCAACACCTCCCTGCCCCTGTACTCAAATCCCCTTGCTATGAAGGCCAACATGCCATTTGCTTTCTTAACCGCCTGCGGCTATTTTGCCTCAACCACTCCCTGCGGCAGCGAGTTCCACATTCTCACCACTCTCTGGGTAAAGAAGTTAACACTTTAAACACCCCTCTGATCATCAGCTCACCCCCTCAACCTCTCACACTCGAGGGAATACAAGCCACATGGTGACAGAGCAGAACGGTGCCAGGTTCAATCACCAACCTCGGGGCCCGCAGAACTGGACGCTGAAAAGCCTAGGAGAGGCGACGTACAAAATCAGGAAGTAGTTTGCAATGTATTTGCTTGTTGGGTTCTTTGCTTAAGACTTTGTAGCAACACATTGCTATTAAGAACTAGTTAGTTTATTAGCAATAGGTTTAACAATCACACTACATATTACCGGTTCATCCACCAGGTTCACAACTGCATACCTCATCGTGGAGAACCTGAACACAACTGGCTGGGGTTTTATTGAGTCTTGTGAGCATCAAGTGACTGGCTAAGCCACTCCCACTCAACAGCTCTACAACTATTTTGTAGAAAACAATTAACTCAAGTGCCCCCTGATTAAAGGTGGGGGGTGGGGGGGTGGGGGGGGGTGGGGAATTACATCGGCTGGGAATCAAACCCAGGTCAACTGCTTGGAAGGCAGCTATGTTCATCACTATACCACCATCGGGCATACTCACAGGTGTAGATATTCCATAGGGGTTGGGTGGATCTAAGCTTGTGTGTTACAAGCCAGCAGATCGGAACAGGAAGGGAAGCAATTTGTGAGATTTACGGTGCTGGGAGTGAACGAGTTAGAGTCGGGGAGGGAGGAGGCGGTGCGATGAGGTTCAATGCAGCGATGATGGAGGGAGAAGGAAGAGTGCGGTGTTCAGGAGGAAAGATAGTTCAGGGGAGCAAAGACCATCGTAGCATCAACAAAATGGAGAAGAAACAAGGGAGACTGCGCCAGAGAGAGACGGGCCGAACGAGCAATAGTCGATCAAACAATTAGTGCTTGGCGCTCCACATTCGGAGACCCCCAGGAATGGGGCACGGTATCAAAATAAAAGAAACACCAAAAACTTGAACTTCACTTGCAGATCTCCCGTGGCGTTGCTCACTGCAAGTCAGCTGATGTGCTGTTTTTATAAAGATGCCCACATAACTCACCCTGTACTGCTCTGCTGCCGAGGTCAAGCTGTGTTTAAGGTGGCCTGCCCCCTTTAAAGGCACAAAGTCTACCAACTACAAGATGCACTGCAGCAACTCGCCAAGGCTTCTTCTTTAGCACCTCCCAAACCCCCGACCTCTACCACCTAGAAGGACAAGGGCAGCAGGCGCATGGGAACACCACCACCTCCACGTTCCCCTCCCAGTCACACACCATCCCGACTTGGAAATATATCGGCCGTTCCTTCATCGTCGCTGGGTCACAATCCTGGAACTCCCTCCCTAACAGCACTGTGGGAGCACCTTCACCACACGGACTGCAGCGGTTCAAGAAGGCGGCTCACCACCACCTTCTCAAGGGGCAATTAGGGATGGGCAATAAATGCCGGCCTTGCCAGCGACGCCCACATCCCAGGAACGAACATTATTTAAAAACTGAGAATCAGAGGCCGATCATAGCTGGTGAAGGGAAGTTTGGAGCTGGGCAGATGCTGGTAAACTCTCGGCTCCCCGTCAGCATGAAATGAACGGCTAATTCGTACGCCCGACAATTCCAACTGAGCTGTCTGAGGTGAAACATGTTGGGCGCGCAATGGATACGAGCCTGATCGAAGTTTAAATCACGGACAGAATCATTTCCAAAGGCATTATAATTATGTGCATCAACAGTTAGTGATCTGACTGTGCCTGCCCTTTAAATATATTGTTTCCTTAACCACATGGGGATCATATTTGTGTTAATCACCAGCTTTCTTGTGCTCAGAGAGGTGGCTGCATGTTAATACAATCATAAGTGAAAATATTAGCACTTTGTTTCTGCATGTGTAATGAGACAGGATTTGAAGGCGTAGACACCACTTTAAATCAAGCTGCTTCTACGTGGAGCTCTGCTGGTGATGAGATAAGTCAAGGCAATGACTCACTCTGGGGGGGGGGGCGCGGAGTGGTGGGGGGAGCTACTCATCCTGATTGCTTTCCACCAAGCACAACAGAGAAAGTGAGTCAGGCAATCTGTGTTAAAGGGCTCAATGGTGCCAACCGCTGCTGTAACAGACCCTCCGGCTCCCCTGGGGGGTGGGGGCCTTTGTGTGCGGGGAAGGCCACGCGCTGCTACAGAACAAACCAACAAGTCAAGCGAACAACAAGTGGTAAAAGGGGCTCGCTCCTCCGTCTCCGACGGACAAAGGAGCTTTACATCCGTGACAAACAGGAGAGATTGTCAGTAAACCAATATTATAGGAAGGAGCTGGTGTCAAAGGAGGCTGATGTCACCCTTTGGGAAGAGCGATTAGATAAGAGCCTATTCACAAGAACATAATAGGAGCAGGAGTCGGCCATTCGGCCCCTCGAACCTGCTCCGCCACTGAATAAGATCACGGCTGATCTTCTGCCTCAACATCACTTTCCTGCCCGATCCCCATATCCCTTCATTCCCAACAGTTTAGCCACCTCTGTCTTGAATATACTCAGCAACTGAGCCTCTGGGGCAGAGAATTCCAAAGATTCACAACCCTCTGAGTGAAGAAATTCCTCCTCATCTCAGTCCTAAATGGCCAACCCCTTATCCTGAGACTGTGACCCCTGGTTCTAGACTCCCCAGCCCGGGGGAAAAATCCTCCCTGCATCTACCCTGTCAAGCCCTGTAAGAATTGTGTATGTTTCAATGAGATCACTTCTCATTCTCCTAAACTCTAGAGAATATAGGCCCAGTCTACTCAATACTCGATATAATCCAACATAAGGAAATTCTCACGGGCTGAACAGAAACTAGAGAGAGGAGCCTTCTGTGAGACAGGAAGCAGATAACTTGCCCTCGAGTACCAGAGGCTCTCGTTCCCTACTCCCTATCTCCCCACTCTGTCCTGAAGACACTGACTGTGGGTTCCGACTTCACCAGAGCCTGTCCAAGTGCACGTTGCTCCTGTCTCGAGCAGAGATGGCGAGAGTCCGTGGGCTGTTTGATCGAGGGTTGGGGGGGCGGGGGCGCGATTCCCACAGGCAAATCCTTCCCCTCCCCCCCCGGTGCTCTGCCACCACGCACCCACCGCCGGCTCTCGCCGGACAGCGGTGTTTCAGGAGCGGGAGGTCCTGCCCAGGTTGTGCCCTCTCCTTCGCCCGGCTGGACCCCACCTTGCTCGCAGTCTGCCAATACTGAGGGAAACTCGGCCAATCAACCCGGGCGCCAAACCAGCGAGAGGTCACGGGTCAGCCGGCCCAGCCGAATATACTCCAACCCGCATCCTCGTGAGAGGAAAGAAAGACTTGCATTTATATAGCGCCCTTCACGACCACCGGACGTCCCAAAGTGCTTTACAGCCAAAGAAGTACTTTTGGAGTGTAGTCACTGTTGTAATGTGGGAAACACGGCAGCCAATTTGCGCACAGCAAGCTCCCACAAACAGCAATGTGATGTACCAAATAAACTGTTTTAGTGATGTTGATTGAGGGATAAATATTGGCCCCAGGACACCAGGGAGAACTCCCCTGCTCTTCTTCGAAATAGTGCCGTGGGATCTTTTACATCCACCTGAGCGAGCAGATGGGGCCTCGGTTTAATGTCTCATCCGAAAGACGGCACCTCCAACAGTGCGGCACTCTCTCAGTACTGCCCCTCCAACAGTGCGGCGCTCTCTCAGCACTGCCCCTCCGACAGTGCGGCGCTCCCTCAGCACTGCCCCTCCGACAGTGCGGCGCTCCCTCAGCACTGCTCCTCTGACAGTGCGGCGCTCCCTCAGCACTGCCCCTCCGACCGTGCGGCGCTCCCTCAGCACTGCCCCTCCGACCGTGCGGCGCTCTCTCAGCACTGCCCCTCTGACAGTGCGGCGCTCCCTCAGCACTGCCCCTCCGACAGTGCGGCGCTCCCTCAGCACTGCCCCTCCGACAGTGCGGCGCTCCCTCAGCACTGCACTGGGAGTGTCAGCCTAGATTTATGTGCTCAAGTTCCTGGAGTGGGACTTGAACCCACGACTTTCTGACTCAGAGGCGGGAGTGCTGCCCACTGAGACAGGGCTGACCCACTTAAAGGGACCATGCACTCAAAAAAAATAAATGTGAGGCAACATTGCTTCAGACATAGGCCTGCCATTAGACTTATAACGGGCACTAAGTTCCACCACCACTTTAGCTGAACACTTAACTTAATCAAAACATTTGCATGCAGCCAACTTTAGGATTGCGTCAAATATTTATATTTCTGGGACATCTTGTCCTGCCATGGGCACATCTGAGAGCACCCGACATCCAATGAAGTGCTGTCACCACTGTGACTTCGGGAATCGCCGCAGCCAATGTGCGAACAGCGCGATCCCACAATGAGATGAGCGAGCAGATTACCCGTGCTTTGTTGGTGGTGTTGGTTGCGGGCGGATCGGAGGGTCAGGAGGAAGCTCTGCTGGTCGTCGAATAGTGCCACGGGGTCCGTAACATCCGCCCGAAACACTGGAACAGACAGATGGGCTGGGGGCGAGGCTGAGCCTCCGACAATTCAATCTGCCGCTGGGCTCGAGTGGGAACTCAAAACAGGGGCGTGACCGACTGAGGCAGGCATTGGATTGCTTCAGTCCCGGGGAGACACCGAGTGACTGTCGCTAGATGTGTCCTCAATTTCCATCGCTCCACCATCGGTGGCCGTGCCTTCAGCCGCCTGGGCCCCAAGTTCTGGAACTCCCTCCCCAACCCTCTCCGCCTCCCTACCTCTCCCTCCTCCTTTAAGTTGCTCCTTAAAACCTACCTCTCTGACCAAGCTTTTAGTTACCTGCGCTAATATTTCCTCACGTGGTTCGGGATCAAATTCAGGGAGATGTTTTTACGATGTTAAAGGCACTATATAAATGCAAGTTTTTGAAACACAAGATACTTGCCTCATCTTTTGTTTCTTAACTTGTCCCATTACCATCTCAATTTTTCCCATCATCCCTTTTGTCTCTCTAATCTCTCCTGCCTTCCACCCTATCACAGACCTTCCCTTTTGGTCTTTCCTCTCCTCCCCGCCCCCTTTCACTGCCCCAGCACCTCCTCAGAATCTGTTACATCTCAAACTTTCCAGTTCTGACGAAGGGTCATCGACCTGAAACGTTAACTCTGTTTCTCTCTCCACAGATGCTGCCTGACCCGCTGAGATTTCCAGCGTTTTCTGCTTTCATTTCAGATTCCAGCATCCACAGTATGATCCTTTAGTAGGATAGTTGCCCGTGCTTTTGCCACCCACCATGAACCTGTCTGGATTCAACTGGACAGAACATTTCAAAATTAAGAACGTAAGAAATAGGAGCAGGAGTCGGCCATTCGGCCCCTCGACCCTGCTCCGCCATTCAATCAGATCATGGCTGATCTGACCTTGGCCTCAACTCCACTTCCCCGCCCGCTCCCCATAACCCTTGACTCAATTATCGTTCAAAAATCTGTCTATCTCCACCTTAAATATATTCAATGACCCAGCCTCCACAGCTCTCTGAAGCAGATAATTCCAAAGATTCACGACCTTCTATAAACAGTTCGGGCAGGCTGCGATTCACCGAGACCTGACTCACTTTAGACGGAGCCCGCCGGGGGTGAGGGGAATATTACGGGTTCAAGCTCCACAAAACCACCATTCATGTATTTTCTTTATTTTTTTTTTTTACCTGCCATCATTTTTTGGGCCTCATAAGGCTCCATGTAGCCATCGTTCTCGGTCACCTTCTCTTGGCCAACCTGGCTTCCGCCAATCCGCTTAGCATCGAATGGGTCCGCATAGTCTTCGAGAATAATGACCTGTCAGCAGACACAAATTAAAAGACAGAAGAGACACATTATACACTGAGCGCTCGTTGAGATGGGTAATTGTTTCTATAATGTGCTAAGAATCTGTGTTCCATGCCCTGTGGGCATCAGAAACCAGAGACGCTCTCAATAAACTGGGAATAAAAGCTTCTTTCAGGTGACAAACTGCAGCGTGTAAATAATGTCGAGGTCCAACTGTTGCTACCAACAGAACGCGCGCGGTGAGAATAAGCTGGCAGATAATCATTAATCTCTCACACAACTACACAGAGAATGAAGAGCAGCAGTTTCATCATCGCAAGTACCATCTTCCTCATTCTTCAAGCGTCGTATTTTGTTTGCCCGTCTAGGGCATCATCCAATGCACATGCCAAGTGGGCAATCTACGGAGGCGAGCACCTGGGCACTGCCACCTCATTAAAAGCAGCATCGCTGGTCAGATAACGCCTGGCCTTTGGATTGTAACGGGTATCACCACAGCGTTCCAAACTCCTGTCCTGGCCTTGAGCACGCACGCGCCCCAGCAGGAGTGCCTGGGCAGTGATCAGCTGCGGCTCAGTGGGGAGCACACTCGCCTCCGAGTCAGAAGGTCGTGCGTTCAAGTCCCATTCCAGAGACCCAAGCAAAAAAAATCCAGGCTGACACTCCCAGTGCAGTGCTGAGGGAGCGCCGCACTGTCGGAGGGGCAGTGCTGAGGGAGCGCCGCACTGTCGGAGGGGCAGTGCTGAGGGAGCGCCGCACTGTCGGAGGGGCAGTGCTGAGGGAGCGCCGCACTGTCGGAGGGGCAGTGCTGAGGGAGCGCCGCACTGTCGGAGGGGCAGTGCTGAGGGAGCGCCGCACTGTCGGAGGGGCAGTGCTGAGGGAGCGCCGCACTGTCGGAGGGGCAGTGCTGAGGGAGCGCCGCACTGTCGGAGGGGCAGTGCTGAGGGAGCGCCGCACTGTCGGAGGGGCAGTGCTGAGGGAGTGCCGCAATATCTAAGGTGCCATCTTTCGGATGAGACGTTAATCGGAGGCCCCGTCTGCCCTCTCAGGTGGACGTAAAAGATATCACGGCACAATTTTGAAGAAGAGCAGGGGAGTTCTCCCCGGTGACCTGGGGCCAATATTTATCCCTCAACCAACATCACTAAAACAGATTATCTGGTCATTATCACATTGCTGTTTGTGGGAGCTTGCTGTGCGCAAATTGGCTGCTGGGTTTCCTACATTACAACAGTGACCACACTCCAAAAGTACTTCATTGGCGCGCTTTGTGACGTTGTGAAAGGCGCTATATAAATGCAAGTCTTTCTTTTCTTTATCCCTGGCTGATTCTCAACTTCACTTCCGAGCCCAGAGCATTCCGCCCGACTGCAACAGGCCTGGGTTTGAACTTAAACATGGGCCCTCCACAGTAAAATAGCCTCACTGTCTAGACTGGGTCTCGACTGTCGGCAGCGAGGGAACAGCACCCCAGGAGAAAACTGGGAAAAGGAAGAGAGTTTGTTGACGGTTTGGACGCACATTTACGAACTAATTAACAAATAAAGACAGTGAAGGCAAGAGGAGTACAGGGACAGACAGGGGGGATCTCACTGTTCCCTCTGCCTGGGCAGGGTCACGACCTGCAGGGAGTTCCCGAGATGTAAATCCAGAAGCTGACAGAACACAGGGTGTGGGAACTGAGCCGATAGACCAGGACATGCGATGAGACAGCTGGTGGGGAGGGTCAGGAAACATCACGGGCTCGCCACAGGAAAGGGAACTCGGCCCAGAGACTGCCAGCCACACACACACACCCCTTTACAGCGGAGATTCACAGTCCACCACTTTGCACCGGGAGCTTACAAGAAAGACGCAAATTGCGTGTGTTTAATCCGTTTGTTTTCGTCTCTGCTTGGAGTTCTTAATCTCCCAATTGTGTCAGCCGTGGTTCAGTGGGCAACACACTCGCCTCTGAGTCAGAAGGTTGTGGGTTCAAGTCCCAGTCCAGAGACTTGAGCACAAAAATCCAGGCTGACACTCCCAGTGCAGTGCTGAGGGAGTGCTGCACTATTGGAGGGGCAGTGCTGAGGGAGTGCCGCACTGTCGGAGGGGCGGTGCTGAGGGAGTGCCGCACTGTCGGAGGGGCGGTGCTGAGGGAGCGCCGCACTGTCGGAGGGGCAGTGCTGAGGGAGCGCCGCATTGTCGGAGGGGCGGTGCTGAGGGAGTGCCGCACTGTCGGAGGGACGGTGCTGAGGGAGCGCCGCACTGTCGGAGGGGCAGTGCTGAGGGAGTGCCGCACTGTCGGAGGGGCAGTGCTGAGGGAGTGCCGCACTGTCGGAGGGGCTGTGCTGAGGGAGTGCCGCACTGTCGGAGGGGCGGTGCTGAGGGAGTGCCGCACTGTCGGAGGGACAGTGCTGAGGGAGCGCCGCACTGTCGGAGGGGCAGTGCTGAGGGAGAGCAGCACTGTCGGAGGGGCAGTGCTGAGGGAGAGCCGCACTGTCAGAGGTGCCGTCTTTCCGATGAGACATTAAACCAAGGCCCCGTCTGCCATCTCATCCACCGGACGTCACCAAGCTCTTTACAGCCAAGAAAGTACTTTTGGAGTGTAGGCACTGTTGTAATGTGGGAAACGCAGCAACCAATTCATGCACAGCAAGCTCCCACAAACAGCAACGTGATAATGACCAGATAATCTGTTTTAGTGGTGTTGGTTGACGGATAAATATTGGCCTCAGGACACCAGGGATAACTCCCCTGCTCTTCTTCGAGATAGTGTTCATGAGATCTTTTATATCCACCTGAGAGAGCAGTTTAATGTTTCATCTGAAAGATGGCACCTCCGACAGTACGGCGCTCCCCGAGCACTGGGAGTGTCAGCCTGGATTTTGTGCTCAAGTCCCTGGAGTGGGGCTTGAACCCACGACCTTCCAACTCAGAGGAGAGGGTGCTGCTCACTGAGCCACGGCTGACACTGGCAGCATTATCTGCAGCAGAAACTGAATTCTTTGTGGAGACACCCCCGGGTCCAAATCGCAACTCCTTGTGGAAGGAGCAGCCGTATGGGAAAGGGTGAGGAATGGAGGAGGGTAAATGGAACAACGTCTCCTTGGTGCACTGCACAGCTTTGGAGATGGGGAGGGGGGCAGGGACAGTGCGGAGGGAATGGGGTGAGGGGCAGGGGGGAGGGGAGAGGGGAAGGGATGGGGGGGGAGGGGATGGGGGGGGAGGGGATGGGGGGGGAGGGGATGGGGGGAGGAGGGGATGGGGGGAGGAGGGGATGGGGGGCGGATGGGATGGGGGGCGGATGGGATGGGGGGCGGATGGGATGGGGGGCGGATGGGATGGGGGGCGGATGGGATGGGGGGCGGATGGGATGGGGGGCGGATGGGATGGGGGGCGGATGGGATGGGGGGCGGATGGGATGGGGGGCGGATGGGATGGGGGGCGGATGGGATGGGGGGCGGATGGGATGGGGGGCGGATGGGATGGGGGGCGGATGGGATGGGGGCGGATGGGATGGGGGCGGATGGGATGGGGGCGGATGGGATGGGGGCGGATGGGATGGGGGCGGATGGGATGGGGGCGGATGGGATGGGGGCGGATGGGATGGGGGCGGATGGGATGGGGGCGGATGGGATGGGGGCGGATGGGATGGGGGCGGATGGGATGGGGGCGGATGGGATGGGGGCGGATGGGATGGGGGCGGATGGGATGGGGGCGGATGGGATGGGGGCGGATGGGATGGGGGCGGATGGGATGGGGGCGGATGGGATGGGGGCGGATGGGATGGGGGCGGATGGGATGGGGGCGGATGGGATGGGGGCGGATGGGATGGGGGGGATGGGATGGGGGGGATGGGATGGGGGGGATGGGATGGGGGGGATGGGATGGGGGGATGGGATGGGGGGATGGGATGGGGGGATGGGATGGGGGGGATGGGATGGGGAGGGGGGAGGGGGGGGATGGGGAGGGGAGGGGGGATGGGGGGGAGGGGATAGGGGGGGGTGGGAGGGGGATGGGATGGGGGGGGATGGGATGGGGGGATGGGATGGGATGGGATGGGGGGATGGGATGGGGATGGGGAGGGGAGGGGGGATGGGGGATGGGGGGGGATGGGGGGGGAGGGGGGAGGGGGCAGGCCTGTGTGATTGAGACACCAAGTTGAGGAACTCATGCTGGGAGCAATGGTGTGGGAGAAGATATTGGATCTGTCAGTCGATGTCAGGAACGTGTATTTTGTCAGTCCTTTAGCCGGTTACCAGCCGAAGTGCCGAGATGAGCGAGTGTGTGCAGGGACCAGCATCAATCATCACTTGCCCTCACTGCAGTCCCGGGGACAGGACAGAGAATTCCTCCATCATACCAACGGACTGCAAAGCTCCCCCGGCTCTCCCTCCCCCCGAAACACTAACCTGTCTCGGCTTGTTCACACGTTGACAGATCCCTATTCTGCATTTCCAGCATTTCTACTTTTTTCCCTCACCTATGTATATATATTTTTGGACACCAAGCCGAGTTGCCGGCCCGGTGCCGTACGGAGAACACAGCCCGACAGTCCCAGGGAGCTGGTCAGTCTGAGCCAAGGGGGTGGGCAGTGTTCGGGGCCGAGGGACAATGCACATCAGCAGCCAGGTTCCAGCTCCTGATCGCCATCCGACTCCTAACCCCTCACACACAGAGACAGACAGACAGAGAGAGAGGGCGACAGAGAGAGAGAGAGAGGCAGAGACACGGAGGAGAGACAGAGACACGCACAGACAGAGAGAGAGGGACACAAGAGAGAGAGAGAGACAGACAGACAGACAGAGATAGATACATACACTAACCATCCACACACAAATCGTAACATGGAGAGACACACACATAAACACACACAGGCAGAGAGGCACTCACACACTCACAGACAGAGAGAGACACACATGGAGACAGAGAGAGACACAGAGAGACAGAGAGAGACACACAGAGAGAGACAGAGAGAAAGAGTGCGAGAGAGAGAGAGAGAGACACACACACAGAGAGAGGGAGACAGAGAGAGAGAGAGAAACAGAGAGAGACACACACACACAGCAAGAGACAGAGAGACAGAGACAGAGAGACACACACACACAGAGAGACAGAGAGAGAGAGACAAAGAGAGAGAGAGAGAGAGAAAGATACACATGCAGAGAGAGAGAGAGACAGAGAGAGAGAAAGACACACACCAACCCACACGCAGGCAGAGACACGCCAAAACAGAGCGACACAAGAGAGTCACAGAGAGAGACATACACATAGCAAGTCCCTCTATACCTCTCTTTGTCACGTCCCCTCCCTCCCTTTTCCCATCTCAATACCCGCCTGCAATTTGCTACCTCGAGTCTCGAGAGTCCCGCAGCGGGCTCAATTGTGATGCTTCCAGAGTCGAACAGCCTGCCGGCATTCGCTCCCGAAGATCGGCGTGAAGAATGCCCACTGGCACTGCTGCCCGAGTGCCCACCGAGCCAACGAGGAGTCGACAGGTTGGGGTGGGGGGGGGGGGGGAGGGGCGCGGCAGAAGAGGGGTCTGCGAACACCGAGGGGGGGTGGGTGGGATGCTGCTGTGCCCACACACCAGGACTCGGCTCTCCAGCCTCCTGAGCCCCTGCTGCAAGGCCGCGAGCTGCAAGCACAGTCTGTGATGGGCTCGAGGAGGTTGGGGAGAGGTCAAGCAATTTTCTAGTTGGTTCCAGCCCGACACATTATCAAAACATATTATTGCACAGCATCCATCCGGATGGAGGGCAGTCCCGGATCGAGTATGCACAGCCGTTATTTGTACAAGTCTGTCAGGCAGGATGGCCTCCTACACTTCCCTTCCTCTTCACAGTACTTCAATCGCACTTCCAGGTCAAACTGGTTCACAAACATCCGAGGACTTGACTTGACTATTCCAACGCACTCCTGGCTGGCCTCCTACATTCTTCCCTGCGTAAACTTGCGGTGATCCAAAACTCATCAGCCCCGTGCCCTAACTTGCACCAATGTCCTGCTCACCCATCACCTCTGTGCTCGCTGACCTACATTGACTGCCGGTCAAACAACGCTCGTTCAAAATTCTCCTCCTTGTTTTCAAATCCCTCCATAGCCTCGCCCCTCCTTATCTCTGTAACATAGAAACATAGAAAATAGGTGCAGGAGTAGGCCATTCGGCCCTTCGAGCCTGCACCACCATTCAATATGATCATGGCTGATCATTCACCTCAGTACCCCTTTCCTGCTTTCTCTCCATACCCCTTAATCCCTTTAGCCGTAAGGGCCATATCTAACTCTCTCTCTCGAGTATATCCAACGAACTGGCATCAACAACTCTCTGCCATAGGGAATTCCACAGGTTAACAACTCTCTGAGTGAAGACGTTTCTCCTCATCTCAGTTCTAAATGGCTTACCCCTTATCCTTAGCCTGTGTCCCCTGGTTCTGGACTTCCCCAACATCGGGAACATTCCTCCTGCATCTAACCTGTCCAGTCCCATCAGAATTTTATATGTTTCTATGAGATCCCCACTCATCCTTCTAAACTCCAGTGAATACAGGCCCAGTCGATCCAGTCTCTCCTCATATGTCAATCCTGCCATCCTGGGAATCAGTCTGGTGAACCTTCGCTGCACTCCCTCAATAGCAAGAATGTCCTTCCTCAGATTAGGAGACCAAAACTGAACACAATATTCCAGGTGAGGTCTCACTAAGGCCCTGTACAGCTGCAGTAAGACCTCCCTGCTCCTATACTCAAATCCCCTAGCTATGAAGGCCAACATGCCATTGGCCTTCTTCACCACCTGCTGTACCTGCATGCCAACTTTCAATGACTGACGTACCAGAACACCCAGGTCTCGTTGCACCTCCCCTTTTCCTAATCTGCCGCCATTCAGATAATATTCTGCCTTCGTGTTTTTGCCACCAAAGTGGATAACCTCACATTTATCCAGATTATTCTGCATCTGCCATGCTCACTCACCTAACCTGTCCAAGTCACCCTGCAGCCTCTTAGCGTCCTCCTCACAGCTCACACTGCCACCCAGCTTAGTGTCATCTGCAAACTTGGAGATATTACATTCAATTCCTTCATCTAAATCATAACCTCCTCCATGGCCCTCTCCCCTCCCTATCTCTGTAACCTCCTCCATGGCCCTCTCCCCTCCCTATCTCTGTAACCTCCTCCATGGCCCTCACCCCTCCCTATCTCTGTAACCTCCTCCATGGCCCTCACCCCTCCCTATCTCTGTAACCTCCTCCATGGACCTCTCCCCTCCCTATCTCTGTAACCTCCTCCATGGCCCTCACCCCTCCCTATCTCTGTAACCTCCTCCATGGCCTCGCCCCTCCCTATCTCTGTAACCTCCTCCATGGCCCTCACCCCTCCCTATCTCTGTAACCTCCTCCATGGCCTCGCCCCCTCCCTATCTCTGTAAACTCCTCCAGCCTAAGAAAAGAATTGGGGATATGGGTATCGGGCAGGAGAGTAGAGTTGAGATCGAATATCAGCCATGATCTTGCTGAATGGCGGAGCAACAACAACAACAACAACAACTTGCATTTATATAGCACCTTTAACCTAGCGAAACGTCCCAAGGCGCTTCACAGGAGTATTATAAGATAAAAAATTTAACACCGAGCTGCATAAGGAGACATTAGTGCAGGTGACCAAAAGCTTGGTCAAAGAGATCGGTTTTAAGGAGCGTCTTAAAGGAGGAGGGAGAGGTAGAGGCGTGGAAAGGTTTAGGGAGGGAGTTCCAGAGCTTGGGGCCCAGGCAACAGAAGGCACGGCAACCGATGATGGAGCGATTATAATCAGGGATGCTCAGGAGGGCAGAATTAGAGGAGCGCAGACATCTCGGGGGGGGGGGGGAGGGGGGTTGGGGGGGGGTGTGGGGGTGGAGGGGGCTGAAGGGCCATATGGCTGACTCCTGCTCCTAACTCTCGTGTTCTTTCCAAAGGCAGGGGAGTTCACAGCACGGACTTGTAAGCGAGACACACAGTGACACAGACTGGCTGTGTTCAGCAGTGCACTGTCTCTCTCTCTCTCTCTCTCTCTCTCTCTCTCCCCATGGGGCCCCCCGAGACAGAAGCCTGTGACAGACCAATAAACTCCTTGTAATTGTATTAGTTGGAAGACTCATACAGTGGCAAGGAAACAGATTTCACACCACAGCGCTCAAGTGTTAATCATGCTTGCTTGACATCTCCCTGGTGAGCACGTGCAAATCGTCTGACATCCAACACACAGTCCGGCCAACTGACCCAGCGCCATCGCTCCGACACAATGCCAACAACAACCTAGATTTCTATAGCGCCTTTAAACGTAGTAAAACGACCCAAGGAGCGATTATCAAATACAATCTGACACCCAGCCGCTTAAGGAAAAATTAGGGCAGGTGGCCAAAAGCTTAGGTCGGTTTGAAGGAGCGTCTTGTAGGAGGAAAGAGAGGCGGAGAGGTTTAGGGAGGGAGTTCCAGAGCTTGGGGCCCAGGCAACAGAAGGCACAGCCACCGATGGTGGAGCGATTATAATCAGGGATACTCAGGGAGGCAGAATTAGAGGAGCGCAGACATCTCGGGGGGTTGTAGAATAATTTTTTGTGGGGGGTGCACAGCTCCAGCTTAATGGGAATATTGGTTGCATGGCAGGAGAAGGCTACAACAACAACTTGTATTTGTATAGCGCCTTTAACGCAGCAAATGCTCAAGGCGTCTGCTCGCTGATCCAGCTCTCGAGGCAATTCGCCGCTCGCCAATTCTGCCCAAGAAGCGCTCAGTGACACTCCCGAGGCTCAGGAACGGTTTTGGCCGCTGCTCGGAAAAACGGCCGCCGCTTTAAAAAAAAACGCAGCAGAGCTTGCCCTTGGAGCGCCGAAGGACGAGGCAGCAAGCCAGTCGGGCAAACACCAAACTGCAACGCCCAGTTCACAAATCGAGTCGACCCCTCCCCCTACTCACTCACATTGAAGCAGGGATGGGAGGAGAGGGCCGACGCGATACAGAGGATGCTAACGGTGTCACTACTGTGTGTTTTGATGCAGGGATCGGGCAAAGGTTTAAACAACAGTAGTTTACACTTAATTCAAAGATTTCAAACACAGGTCCGCACACACGCAAGGGTGGGCACCACTGACACTCACACTGTATATTATACCCTGCTGTAGAGGGAGCTTAGCTCTGTATCTAACCCCCTGTACCTGCCCTGGGAGAGTTTGATGGGACAGTGTAGAGGGAGCTTTACTCTGTATCTAACCCCGTGCTGTACCTGCCCTGGGAGTGTTTGATGGGACAGTGTAGAGGGAGCTTTACTCTGTATCTAACCCCGTGCTGTACCTGCCCTGGGAGTGTTTGATGGGACAGTGTAGAGGGAGCTTTACTCTGTATCTAACCCCGTGCTGTACCTGCCCTGGGAGTGTTTGATGGGACAGTGTAGAGGGAGCTTTACTCTGTATCTAACCCGTGCTGTACCTGCCCTGGGATAGTTTGATGGGACAGTGCAGAGGGAGCTTTACTCTGTATCTAACCCCCTGTACCTGCTCTGGGAGTGTTTGATGAGACAGTGTAGAGGGAGCTTTACTCTGTATCTAACCCCCTGTACCTGCCCTGGGAGTGTTTGATGGGGACAGTGTAGAGGGAGCTTTACTCTGTATCTAACCCCGTGCTGTACCTGCCCTGGGAGTGTTTGATGGGACAGTGTAGAGGGAGCTTTACTCTGTATCTAGTCCTGCGCTATACCTGCCCTGGGAGTGTTTGATGGGACAGTGTAGAGGGAATGTTGGGTGCTGGCTATTCAATCATAGAAGGCACCACAATCTTCTCCTCCTTTGTACGTTAGAGCAGCTGCCATTGGCTAGCTGATCAGAAGCCGACTGAGTGTCTCTCTCTGGTCCAAGCGACTGTCAGACCAAGTGCAACCTTCCCAAACAGCCTCTGCACGCGGCCAAATCAGCATCCTCAGCACAGATGGGGGGAGGGATCAAAATGCTGACCTTTCCTGGCGTGTACACAGACTGGTCTGTACACCGGAGGGGCGAGACTGCTCTTTGAGTACCAGACGCACTTAGTGAACAACCTCCCCGACAGATGCTAAATCCTGATATGAGCATTCTGTTTTCCTAGCTTGCAGCCATACTATGCAGAGACAAATCAGAACGTATTTTTACATCGTAAATTGGTTTGCCAAAAAATTGTGCTGCTTGAATATAGATTGCTATAGACTGCGGAGGGCCAATTTGCCTATCTCGGCCAGGCAGCCTGTTAACCGTTCGGTCACAACCAAGTCCGACAGCACAAAGGGTGCAGGGCATGTCCGATGCCCCAGCTGGTACACGCATTGCCCCAACTGGTGCCAAGCAGATCCAATGAGGGAGTGCCCAGGTTCCATCCCTGCTCCGTGCCCAGAGTGTTAATCTCAGCTGAGGCAAGCTGTTGAGGTGCCATTACTGTCAGCCGTAGCTCAGTGGATAGCATAGAAGGTTGTGGGACTCGAGCACATAAACCTAAGCTGACACTCCCAGTGCAATGCTGAGGGAGTGCTGCACTGTTGGAGGTGCCGTCTTTCAAATGAGACGTTACACCAAGGCCCCGTCTGCTCTCTCAGGTGGATGTAAACGATCCTATGGCACTCTTTTGAAGAAGAGCAGGGGAGTTATCCCCGATGTCCTGGGGCCAATATTTATCCCTTAATCAACATAACAAAAAAACAGATTATCTGGTCATTATCACATTGCTGTGTGTGGGAGCTTGCTGTGCGCAAATTGGCTGCTGCAATTCCCACATTACAACAGTGACTACACTCCAAAAGTACTTCATTGGCTGTAAAGCGCGCGGAGACGTCCGGTGGTCATGAAAGGCGCTATATAAATGCAAGTCTTTCTTTTATCGTCCTCGTGGGTTGGGACAAAGTCGCTTTGTGTTGGCTCCCAGTCTGACAACGCCTCAATGTTAAAATTCCCATCGTTGCATTCCAATCTCTCCATGGCCCTCACCCCCTCCCTATCTCTGTAATCTCCTTCAGCCCCAAGATGTCTGCACTCCTCCAATTCTGGCTGCTTGCACATCCCCAATTTTAATCACTCCACCATCGGTGGCCGTACCTTCTGTTGCCTGGGCCCCAAGCTCTGGAATTCCCTCCCTAAACCTCTCCGCCTCTCTACCTCTCTCTCTGCTCCTTTAAGACTCTCCTTAAACCCTATCCCTTTGACCAAACCCTGTCCCAATATCTCATGTGGCTTGGTGTCAAAGGTGAAGCGGCTCGGGACGTTCCACTACATTGAAGCTGCTCTATAAATACAAGCTGTTGTTGGGTGCTCTGAGGGTGTAGAGGGAGCTTTACTCTCCTCATTCCCGTGCTCCCGCTTGCTGTCCAGTGGACCTTTTGCTGGGAAGCACACGGCCGCAGATTGTTAGTTGGGGACAGGATCCAGCTCGGCCTCGATGCCGCTCCTGGTCGAACAGCCTGCCAATGCACATGGCGATCGGCGCACAAAGTGAAGGAGGGCCGTCTGGGAGAGGTGCCAGAGGAATCCGTGCTACTCACTCCGCCCACTCGCACCCCATCCCCCACTCCCCCCACCCACCTCCTCTCCGCCCACCCACCCATCCACACCCTGCTCTGTCACCAGGAGAGAAGTGCAGAGAGTTTGAGGAAACAAGAGATATATCTCACTGGAAACTGGTCTCGGTTGCACTCCATTCAGTGCATCGAATAAATGGGAGGATAATTTTAGAACATCTGATCGCTGAATGAAGTATTCTACAGAGCGGAAGAGATGGGTTAGCTGGAATTTTATACGGGACGTGGCTCTGCAGTAATAGGAGTTGACAAGATAAAAACTGATTTAAGATATAATACGGCCCCGTCCAATCAGCCGTGATCATACTGCAGCTCAAGACAGAACAAAGAAGTGCCTGTGCCTCAAGATTTACTGTCGCCCGCGCTTTACAAATATGGTCCAGATAAATCATCAGAAACTGAACCCAAATGATCAAAATCGTTTGGTCAGAAAGGGAAAGGCTGCCCTATGATTTCAGACCCAGTGCTAGTTGCCTTTCATCCCCGACTTAATTGTTTCACAGTGAGTTGCCTTGATCCAGTTTAATATCAAGGAACCCACCGGTAGTTAACCATTGCCTTGTGAATGTCTGGCTGGACCCCGAACCAGGCAAGGTGTGGCACAACCCTTCCAACGGGCTCAGGACATGTTCTTTTGTTAATTTTCAACACCCTTTTCTCTTCAGTTCTGCGGTTCCCCCACCCTCCCACAGCCTCCCACCACCCCCAATCTCCAACCCCCCAACCCCAGCCTCTCTTCCCCCAGTCGTCGTCCCCTCCAGCTTCCCAGCCTCCCCCCACCTCCCTCTCCAGCTCTCCAGCCCCAGTCTCCCCGCCCCCCCACCCCACGCATCTCTTCCCTCAGCCCACCCCCCCAGCCCCATCCTCCCGCCCCCAGTGCAGGGTAGTGGAGTTGAAGAAGATGATCAGCCATGATACCACTGAAAGGCTCGAGGGGCCGAATGGCCGCCTCCTGCTCCTATTCCTTATGTTCAATTGTTGGTTGACCAACAAGTGAACAGCGTCTTCACATTCTATATTGGGGATCGTTCCCCTATTTCCCCTCCTGCAGTTCCCCCCACCTTCCCCTCGTCCAGTGAACTCATTGCCGATCAGCTCCTGAAACTACAGCAGGAAATCAGAATAATAGAGTGCTTTTGTGTTGAGCGCATTGTGAGTGTCAGTTAATTGAACTCCTGTACGAGGTGCTCGCTCCGAGTGTTGTTACTGTGTGGGATACTGCAACATTCCTCCCCTCACTACATTATCATCAGCGCTCCTCTGGATATACCTTCCCCATTCCTCCAGGATTCCACATACCCAACCTGTAATCTCTTCATTCTCGCTATGTTGCAATCTCCGCCTCTCATTCTTTTCTGACCTCAAAACTCTGCAGTTCCTCACCACCCAAACTCCCCCTTTAACCTTCAGGCTTCCGAGCTCAATACCAATGATTCCTGAATGATCTGATCACCTCCCCGACGCTCCTCAATCTCGATGCCATGCTGCACTGCAGCCTTGACTCCTCACCTGGGTTTCCCCCAATGAGGAACACACCTAAAGCCCGAGGACATAAACCAGATAAACGACCAGATGCTTCGATGGATTTTGTTGAGCTTGACAGGGGACTTGGTTTAACATCTGATAGACAGCCCCTCCAGCAATGCGGCGCTCCCTCAGCACTGCCCCTCCGACAATGCGGCGCTCCCTCAGTACTGCCCCTCCGACAATGCGGCGCTCCCTCAGTACTGCCCCTCCAACAATGCAGCGCTCCCTCAGCACTGCCCCTCCAACAATGCAGCGCTCCCTCAGCACTGCCCCTCCAACAATGCAGCGCCCCCTCAGCACTGCCCCTCCAACAGTGCGGCACTCCCTCAGTACTGCCCCTCCAACAGTGAGGCGCTCCCTCAGTACTGCATCTCCGACAGTGACAACCTGTACCCACCAGTACTGTACCCCAGTGTTATACAGAGACAGACCTGTACCCACCAGTATTGTATCCCAGTGTTATACAGTGACAGACCTGTTCCCACCAGTACTGTACCCCAGTGTTATACAGTGACAAACCTGTACCCACCAGTACTGTACCCCAGTGTTATACAGTGACAGACCTGTACCCAACAGCACTGTACCCCAGTGTTATAGTGACAGACCTGTACCCACCAGTATTGTATCCCAGTGTTATACAGTGACAGACCTGTTCCCACCAGTACTGTACCCCAGTGTTATACAGTGACAAACCTGTACCCACTAGTACTGTATCCCAGTGTTATACAGTGACACACCTGTACCCAACAGCACTGTACCCCAGTGTTATACAGTGACAGACCTGTACCCACCAGTACTGTACACGTGTGTTATACAGTGACAGACCTGTACCCAACAGCACTGTACCCCAGTGTTATACAGTGACAGACCTGTACCCAACAGCACTGTACCCCGGTATTATACAGTGACAGACCTGTACCCACCAGTACTGTATCCCAGTGTTATAGTGACAGACCAGTACCCACCAGTACTGTACCCGTGTTATACAATGACAGACCTTTACCCACCAGTACGGTACCCATGTTATACAGTGACAGACCTGTACCCACCAGTACTGTACCCGTGTTATACAGTGACAGACCTGTACCCACCAGTACTGTACCCCAGTGTTATACAGTGACAGACCTGTACCCACCAGTACTGTACCCCAATGTTATACAGTGACAGACCTGTACCCACCAGTACTGTACCTCAGTGTTATACAGTGACAGACCTGTACCCACCAGTACTGTATCCCAGTGTTATACAGTGACAGACCTGTACCCACCAGTACTGTACCCCAGTGTTATACAGTGACAGACCTGTACCCACCAGTACTGTATCCCAGTGTTATACAGTGACAGACTTGTACCCACCAGTATTTCAGCCCAATACACTCCTAAGGAATCTACTGCGTGTAGTCACTCTCAAGTATGTTATTTTGCTATAATTGCTTTTTGCCAGCGTCTCACGCAGTTGATGGAGGATTAATTCCACACCGCAGGGTTAATGATTGCGATGCAATCACTGCATGCTAATATAAAAGCCGCAGCAAGCATCAGCAGTCCATTATAGTCACCTCTATAAAACCGACTTTACAATCGACCTTCAAACAAAAGCACAAATAATCCCCAGGAACAGCACTGTAATCTGCAGGTTGAAAAATCACTACTTTGCAGACAGAGGGGAGAACTGATCACTAACTCAAAGCCGCAGCACTTTCTATAGCAGAGCCAGTGGCTGCACTCTGCAATGTACAGAATCGGGAGGAGAAAACATCTCCAAGTACTTCACCCCAGGGTTTTATCCAGCTCAACTTTCTCCACCCCAGAGACAGTCGTGGTTTGGAAGGACAGATCTGCGGGTGGAAGGCAGGGCATTTTTCCACGTTGACACAGCGCGAGTATTTCATCCACAAACCATTACGCTTTACTGAACATTACAAATTTCCCCGATGTAAATTTAGAAAAAGGAGTTTTTGGTCTTTGGTGAAGCTCCCAGCCTGTGCGGAGGTCGGTAAGTTCAGTCAGGACAGCAGCTGAAAGTGCTGCAATTCACCCCTGAGCAAAGGAAGGAAGGAGAAGGCGGAATGAATTAGGCAGGTCTCCTGATTTACTGTCGAGTGACACCATTATTCTCTCTGGTACCACTGCCCATAGTCCGCCTCCACCATCCCCACCCATACACCATACCAATCCCCGCACCAGAAAGCACGTGTATGAATATCGGGTAAGGACAAGATCTAGCTCATCTGTGATGCTCCCCATGGCCAAATAGGCTGCCAACACCTTCAGTCCAAATTCACACACAGAGCCAGTTTACAGTACAGGGGTCCACTCGGCCCATCTAGATTGTGCAGGCTCCCTGTTAGAACATTCCAAGCCGAATCCCAGTGTCCTGCACTCTCCACATAGTTGCTCTGCTTCAAATATTTACCCAATTTTCCCTTATAAGATCCAATGATCCCCGCCTCAGATCCTCTCTGTGGTGAGGTATTCCACGAGCCGACAACCTCCCTGACAATACATTTCTTCAACGCGCCCTCCTCACTCTCCGTGACAATTTCACACCGATAACTCCCCAAACTTTCACCCTTTCATGCTTTAAAAATCCTCCATAATATCTCCTCTCAGCTCCAGTGCCTCCTTAAGAAGCAAGGTGCCTTTAAGAAGTAAAGTGCCTCTTTCAGAAGCAAAGTGTGTTTAAGCAAAATGTCTTTATGAAGCAAAATAACTTTCAGAAGTAGTGTCTATTTAAGAAGCAATGTATCTTTTTATGATGCAAAGTATCTTTAAACAAAGTGTCTTCAAGAAACAAAGTATGTTTAACCAAAATGGCTTTATGAAGCAAAGTAACTTTAAGAAGTAAAGTGTATCTTTAAGAAGCAAAGTATATTTTAGAAACAAAGTAACTTTATGAAGCTTAGTGTCGATTTAAGAAGCCAAGTGTCTTTTAGCAGCAAAGTGTCTCTTCAAGAAGCAATGTATCTTTTAGAAGCAAAGTGTTCCTTTAAGAAGCAATGTATCTTTCAGAAGCAATGTGTCCCTTTAAGAAGCAACGTGTGTTTAAGAAGCAATGTATTGTTTTATGATGCAAAGTATCTTTAAGCAAAGTGTCTTCAAGAAGCAAAGTATGTTTAAGCAAAATGGCTTTATGAAGCAAAGTAACTTTAAGAAGCAAAGTTTCTCTTTAAGTAGCTGAGTGTCTCTTTAAGAAGCAAAGTATTTTTTGAGAAGCGCAGCGTTTGATTAATCAGCACAGTGTGTTGGCGGAGAGTCCGGGGCCATGCTCACTCACCTTGCCCTGCTTGCTGTCCTCGGGGGAAGTGGCCGGTCTGGCTGAGCCTCTGTCGGGGTTGTCCACTTTGATGAGGCGGTGTTTGGGGGAGATGTACCTGTGCTCGGGGGCCGGGGCTTTGTTGGGGTGCGGAGTGGATCCGGATCCGGACTGGGAGCCGGTGGCGGGCAGTCCGGGTCCCGGGGCGGGCGGCTCCCGGCTCCTGGAGCCGGTGTAAGGGTCCTCGAAGTCTCGCTCCTTCTGCAGCTTGTAGGCGGCCACGATGTCGGGCTCCCCGGGCCGCGGCCGGTAGTCGGGTTTGGGCGGCGGCGGCGCCTTGCTGCTCCGGAAGCCCAGGTGCTCCTTGAACCATTTGGCCATCGCTGCCGCCGCGCATCGCTCTGCCCCGCCCGGGCTCCGCGCACCGACTGCCCGCAATCCCCAGCCCGGCGCCCCGCTGCAGCTCCAGCCCACAGCCCCGCTCCCCGGCACACACTCACTCACTCACTCTCACACACACACACACAGCGGCCCGCAGCGCCGCCCGCCGGAGCCCAGGCTGCTTACAGCGCGGAATGAGAGAGGGAGGGAGGGAGGGAGAGAGAGAGAGAGGGAATGGGAGGGAGGGAGGGAGAGAGAGAGAGAGGGAATGGGAGGGAGGGAGGGAGAGAGAGAGAGAGGGGAATGGGAGGGAGGGAGGGAGGGAGGGAGGGAGGGAGGGAGAGAGAGAGAGAGAGAGGGAATGGGAGGGAGGGAGGGAGAGAGAGAGAGAGGGAATGGGAGGGAGGGAGGGAATGGGAGGGAGGGAGGGAATGGGAGGGAGGGAGAGAGAGAGAGAGAGAGAGAGAGGGAATGGGAGAGAGGGAATGGGAGAGAGGGAATGGGAGAGAGGGAATGAGGGAGGGAGAGAGAGAGGGAGGGAATGAGTGAGAGAGAGAGAGAGAGGGGGCGGGAGGGAATGGGAGAGTGAGGGAATGAGGGAGGTGAGGGAATGAGGGAGGGGAGGGGAGAGGGAATGAGGGAGGGGAGGGGAGAGGGAATGAGGGAGGGGAGGGGAGAGGGAATGGGGGAGGGGAGAGGGAATGAGGGAGGGGAGGGGAGGGGAATGAGGGAGGGGAGGGGAGGGAGAATGAGGGAGGGGAGGGGAGGGGGAATGAGGGAGGGGAGGGGAGGGGGAATGAGGGAGGGGAGGGGAGGGGAATGAGGGAGGGGAGGGGAGGGGGAATGAGGGAGGGGAGGGGAGGGGAATGAGGGAGGGGAGGGGAGGGGGAATGAGGGAGGGGAGGGGAGGGGGAATGAGGGAGGGGAGGGGAGGGGGAATGAGGGAGGGGAGGGGAGGGGAGGGAGGGGAGGGGAGGGGGAATGAGGGAGGGGAGGGGAGGGGGAATGAGGGAGGGGAGGGGAGGGGGAATGAGGGAGGGGAGGGGAGGGGGAATGAGGGAGGGGAGGGGAGGGGGAATGAGGGAGGGAGGGGGGGGGGAATGAGGGAGGGGAGGGGAGGGGGAATGAGGGAGGGGAGGGGAGGGGGAAGGGGAGGGGAGGGGAGGGGGGAGGGGAGGGGAGGGGAGGGGGGGGGAATGAGGGAGGGGAGGGGGGAATGAGGGGAGGGGAGGGGAGGAGGGAGGGGGGGGGGGAATGAGGGAGGGGAGGGGGAGGGGAGGGGAGGGGAGGGGGAGGGGAATGAGGGGAGGGGAGGGAGGGAGGGGGAGGGGAGGGGGGAATGGGGAGGGGAGGGGGAATGAGGGGGGAGGGGGAATGAGGGAGGGGAGGGGGAATGAGGGAGGGGAGGGGAATGAGGGAGGGGAGGGGGGGAATGAGGGAGGGGAGGGGGAATGAGGGAGGGGAGGGGGGAATGAGGGAGGGGAGGGGGGGAATGAGGGAGGGGAGGGGGGAATGAGGGAGGGGAGGGGGGAATGAGGGGAGGGGAGGAAATGAGGGAGGGGAGGGGAAATGAGGGAGGGGAGGGGGGAGATGAGGGAGGGGAGGGGGGAATGAGGAGGGAGGGGGGAATGAGGGAGGGGAGGGGGGAATGAAGGAGGGGAGGGGGGGGGGAATGAGGGAGGGGAGGAGGGGGGAATGAGGGAGGGGAGGGGGGGAATGAGGGAGGGGAGGGGGGGGGAATGAGGGAGGGGAGGGGGGGGGAATGAGGGAGGGGAGGGGGGGGAATGAGGGAGGGGAGGGGGGGAATGAGGGAGGGGAGGGGGGGAATGAGGGAGGGGAGGGGGGGAATGAGGGAGGGGAGGGGGGGGAATGAGGGGGGGAGGGGGGGGAATGAGGGAGGGGAGGGGGGGGAAGGAGGGAGGGGAGGGGGGAATGAGGGAGGGGGGGGGGGATGAGGGAGGGGAGGGGGGGAATGAGGGAGGGGAGGGGGGGAATGAGGGAGGGGAGGGGGGGGGAATGAGGGAGGGGGGGGGATGGAGGGGAGGGGGGAGGAATGAGGGAGGGGAGGGGGGATGAGGGAGGGGAGGGGGGGGGAATGGGAGGGGAGGGGGGGGTTGGGGGTGGGGTGGGGGGGTATGTGGGGGGGGGATGGGCTTGGGCGAGTGGGGGAAGGGGGGTGGGGGGGGTGGGGGGGGGTGGGTGGGAGGGGATGGCGGAAG